>NC_056730.1:348975238-349217738 GCF_019279795.1 Protopterus annectens | reverse complement strand
ATTTAACTGGGACTGCAAGCCTGGTTACCAATTAATAATAACAGCATACTATACAACAGAGTTAACTTGTTGAGTCTGAGTTTGTCGGAGTACATCCTCAAGTTCTGATATATTTCTGTTTAAACTCCTAGCACTGAGTAGTAGCACCTTGATTATCTAGGCTCATATTTCACATGTTTTTTTTCATTGATTAATCTGAATTGTCTTCTGAGTGATCCTTAAATACAAAGTGAAATTCTGGGCCATTGTATTTGTCTGCAGGATTTCAAGCCTGCATAGTGTATAGCACTGCTGGTGATTCCCTGCTAGGGTTTCCCACTCACCCAGCCTCCTGTTTGTCAGTCTTCTTTAACCTGGTGATTTACACCCCTACTGTAAATTGAGTTTAATAAACTCCTGCCTTTCTACACTGCTGCTGATATCTTGACTTTTTTATTTGAATTATTTATTTGCCTTTCCTTGCACTTATATTGAAAAAGTGCATTTTGCCTCTTATTATCTGTTGTACTGATTTACTTCATCTGAATTCATTATCTAACTAGCTACTAGATGAAGTTGTGTATTACTACACTCTAGCAAGCACTTGTTTTTTCATCAAGGTCAGTGGATTTTTCTTCTAGTGCACTGGGAGGTAGCCTGGTCTGTCTAGATTGAGGAAACACTTGAGATTTTTGCATGCAGTTTTATTGGCTGGAGAGCTTATTAATCAGCTTAACTTGTTTTTGGTGCCTTTATAGATTCTGTACAATTGAGTGGTTCTTGACTTATTTATATAAAATTAAGTACTTTTATTGAATAATCACACTTTTATGAGCTGTTTAAGGTAAAATGATGTTTCCATATCTTTTAGGTTTGTTTGTGATAGCACTTTACTCTGGACACTCTCTTAATGTGCACATTAGGAGGACTGGGATTATTCATCTAGTGGCTTTAGGCATCTACCTGGTCTTTCTGAGCTGGGAAACCCACAATAGGGCTCTAGGTATTCTTTCTTTGCACTTATTTTATATACTGTGCTTCAGCAGTTAAAAAACATACTGTTTGCTGCTGCATTCACTGTATTGCATTTGTTGCACTTTGACTGTATTTCACACCAACTGCTGCATTTACTTAATTTAAGAAAAGATCTGTTTCTGCTGTTTTAATCTGTTGTTATTATTAATTCAATAAAAAAACGGTGTTGCTTTTTATACTGTTGCTTATTTAATAAAAAAAAATACCCTGCTTTTTATTCTGTTGTTCCATTGCACTTCTGTTAGACGTAGTATAGATTGGATTCAGACTGGCTGAATTCAGTTCTATTTGTAGACTGAGCACTAAAACTCAGGATATCTTTTTTTTGGAGAAGTCCTTCTGTACTCTCATGGCAGAAGTGTACAGTAGGACTATCTAACTGAAGGTTACTGGTTCAGGGCTCAATTTGAACTATTTCATTGGTGCAGGGTTCAGTTTGATCTTTTTCATTGGTTTATTTATATTAGCTCCTTTGCTCTTGATTGTGTGTAGTGCACCATTGCTCACCATCATGCAGAGGGGGTATCTCTTGGCAGTTATAGACGCAAAAGCACCAGTTGAAGTATTTTTACTTATAAGCAGCTGCTATCTAGCAGAGCATTTCTTGAATAGAAACTTTTGCAGAAAAGAGGAAAATCCCAGGATGCAAAAAACTCCCTTACTAGCCTCAGTAAGAAACAGAGATGCCTCATAAAATCCTCCAAAGCTAGTTACGAAAATAAAATTGTCAAATATTCCAAAGACAACCACAAAGCATTCTATAACTATGTCAAGAATCTAAATGGCAATGCTCAGATCTGCTCTGAGCTAAAACAGAATGGCATTAAATATACTGATCCCAAGGATATTGCCAATATCCTGGCAGATCGATTCAGTGCCAACTTCACCCCCTCTCACCCCCTAAATGGCCCATCTCAATACCGGAAGATTGCCAAATCCCAGTAATAATGGCCACACAGTTACAAAACGCACTCTCTAAAGCCAAGAATACAGCATCCATGGGACCAGATGACATCCCGGGCTGTGTACTACATGAACTACAATATGAACTGGCACCTCACCTAAGTGTCATGTTTAATCATAGCCTCACCTCAGGTTTCATGCCCACTGAGTGGTGCAGAGCTACAGTTATCCCAATCCACAAGGGGATCCACCTTGGATCCCGGAAAATACCGTCCCATCAGTCTGACAAGCCTTATCTGCAAGGCTATGGAGCGTATTATCATGGAACTTATAAACAAAGACATTGGCAACCTTCAAACACTGGACCCCACCCAGTTTGGGTTTGTGAAGGGCCGATCTTGTCTCCTGAACCTGATTGACTTCTTTGAATCAGTCTCCAGAGCCATGGACAAGGGTAAGGTGGTCCACACAGCCTATCTAGACCTTGCCAAGGCCTTTGACACCACCCCCACTCTGGAATCATAGATAAACTTACTAAGTTGGGCATTAATCCCTATGTCACCCAATGGGTTGCTAAATGGCTTACTGATAGAACCCACACTGTAAAAGTAGCCGACTCCAAATCCAGCTCCAGACAAGTGACAAGTGGAGTACCTCAGGGTTCAGTCCTGGGGCGCTCTTGTTTGGCATCTACTTCTCTGAAATACAGGCCAACACTAAGGGACTCTGGCTAACAAAGTTCACAGATGACTGCAAACTAGGAGCCATTATTGAATCCCAAATGTCTGGATACTCTACAAAAGGGCCTTACAGAAACAGATTCTTGGTGCCAGAGCCATGGGCTCAAGCTCAATGCCAAGAAATGTATTGTTATCCCCTTTGGGAAAAACATGTATCCATGAATTACCATATAGGTGGCAGTACACTAAACACAGAAAGTGTGATAAGAGACTTAGGGACACAGGTGGACAGTGGTCTCACCTTCGATAACCACATCGCCACAACAGTCAGGAAATCCTTCTATGTGGCACACCTCATCACGAAGGGCTTTTCATCCAGAAAAAAGGAGGTCATTGTCCCACTGTACTCATCCCTCATTAGACCCATTATAGAATACAACACCCCATTTGGTATGTACCTCTCAAGACATCTGCAACAACTGGAAAGGCCTCAGAAATACCTCACTAATAGAATCACAGGCCTAAAGCAGATGCCCTACGCTGACCACCTTAAAAAACTCCAGCTATACTCTGTCGCATATCGTCTACTCAGAGGCTATCTCTGCTTAACATACAAGGCCATGTCAAACCCAGAGCTGTTGGACATGCTACACTTAAAGAAATCCCAATCCCTCAGAGCTACATGCTCCAGGGATCTAAACCTTGTCATCACAATAAACAAAACATGCTGGAGGGATAGGTTCCTGACTCAGAGACTCCCCAGACTCTGGAATAGATTGCCCATACATGTCAAGCAGAGTGCCTCTTTGGACCTCTTCAAGAGGAACCTTGACGATTGGATGAGAGAAAGGAAATTCACCCCAGGGATCACATCAGTCACCCTGATAGACAGGGGTCCAGGAAAGTAAATAATGTGGGAAGAAATAGCCAGGGAATTGTTATGGCTAGGCTTGTATAGGCCCTAGGGCTGATAGCCTAGTACCAACCTATGAACCTATGAATAGCTCTTAGCTGTTCAGTGAATCATTCATCAGAGATTTTACCTCTTACCTATCAACATCAGACCCTATAGATCCCCTCTTTTATACACCTCCCACTGTACACACCATAGGTTAGTCACCCTAAAATAGCTCCCTGCTGATACAGCCATCTTTTTCTCCTTATCTGCTGAGATACCAGGTTCAAACCTTGCATTATGGACTATCAGTTTCCCTCTGTTTCTCCTGCCAGCCTGGTGGACATGGGTTTTTTGAGACAGTGTAGTAACTGCCTCATGTGCACTGATGACTACTTACTCCTAAATCACTCAAGTACAATTTGCAAGAGATGCTCCTACACTAAGAATCTGGAATCACTGCTCTTTCACGCCCAGAACAACAACACTAAACATGTTGTCAGGGGTCTATATCACCACATCAAATGGTGATAAGTTTGAACCCCCTTTGTTCAAACCTAAAAGTCCGAAAACCCTAAACAGCGAACTCACAGAATCACAGAACAGCGATTTTTTTTCCCAGGGAAAAAATTGTTGCTCTGTGAAAAAAAAAAAATCACAACTTTAAAACAAACTGTGCCCCTCACACTCCACTACTTAAATATACCAACTCCGAGATCGCACTACAGTGGAGGAAATAGAAAAGCCCTGAAGACGGCCCATCAATTTTTTTCCTAGGAAAAAAATCAATGTTCTGTAACTTTGTGGTTTAGGGCTTTCTGACTTTTCAGTTTGAACAAAGGGCGTTCGAACTTATCACCATTCAATGTGGTGGTATAGACCTGTTGTCAGCTCACACACCACAACTCTTATTTGTAACATGCACCCAAAACATCAACCTTCATATGCAGATGTACTGTCCAGAAACCTACATAAACACGACAGACCTCCAACACACAAACATATTACACCTAACACAACACCCAAAGCACCCAATGCATATAAAAGCAATAGCACCTGTGTCTCACCAAATAAGCCTTTAAGGAAATGCACAACTATTCTCTATAGTGAGACATACAGATGCCCCACTCCCCAGGTTGAACAAGGAGAAGATTATGTCATCTGCCTGTCTGGTGCAAGGATTCACCAGATCACGTATGCACTCAAGTCTCTCAACAAGTAACATTATGACTCTTGTCATAGTTCATGTTGGTGTGAAGGACTTGAGATGTACCTCTCTGGACTATATGAGGAGAGATGATTGAGCTCTCTGAATATGTGTCCCATGCGGGTATCTCCCTAGCCTGGAGCAGCATTTTACCCTCGCCTTGGATGATACTACAATATAAACAAAGAATGATTGATTTCAATAATTAGCTTAGTTTCTGGTGTCATTATAAGGGTATCCAGTTCCTATCAGCCTGGTACGACATTCTGGATAGACCACACTGCTCTGCCAGAGATGGTCTTCACCTAGCACCTGTAGGCTTTTAGTTGCTGGCTAAGGCACTTGCCTCCCCCATAATACTTTTTTTAGGAAAAGTCACAACAACAAAATTCATGATGTGAAAATATCAAACACAAATAAACTGAGGGTTATGCCGCTAAACACTGGGAGTTTAAATCTGAAACTGCACTATCTGAAAGCACTCCTCTCCGTGGAAGATGTTGATGTCTGTGCAGTTACAGAAACCTGGCTCAAGGCTGCAGAAAGTACCCCGGCCTTGCAAGGCTGCAATGCCTTCCACACTTTCATACCACAAATTGAAGGTGTGAGAACTAAAGTAGGCATCATATCTATTTTCTTTAAAGATAATTACACCTCTAGACTGGTTAGACAAGAAAACTCTATGGAGCTACTCTAAGTCCAAATTACAGTGAGTAGGACCCTTCCCCCTTCAGGTTATCATCAGTTACAGGTCCCCTTTCATGATCCAAGATGCCCACATAGCTTATTTAGACTTACTTGGGACAATTAAGGTACAATCTAACACCCTAGTTATGCATGAATTCAACTATCCTTCCATTAACTGTCAAACTTATACGAGCCCAAAGTCACTTACACAAAAGTTTCTGGATTTTGTTAATTCATATGTCATGGAATTAATAGTGCACCACCCCACAAGGGGCTTTAATATTCGAGACATGGTCCTCACCAATATGAGTGACCAATGCAACGCCTCAAGTGTAGGGCTCACACTGGTTAAATCTGACCATAAATCAGTCATTTTTGAAGTAGCAATAGCACCAGAACTCTCCAAAGGAGTAGTCAGGCTAAAAGACTGCACCAAAACTAACTAAACCTTCCTAAGGGAAGGTATAATCAACTTCCAAGCTCCAGTCTCCACAAACGGCATTGACCATTGACGGCTATACTAAGGTATACATTGATGCCCTGTATAAACATCTACACAAATGTATAGACACAGCCATGCCAGTTAGGATTAAAGCAAGATCCTCAAGAAAAAACAGACCATCCTGGTGGACATCTAGCATAAATAAATTGTACAATAAATGAAAGAATCTGCTGTCTAAAAATACAAAAGTGAGATCTCAGAACTGGAAGAGCACCCTCCTCAGGCTAAACAAGCAAATAAGACAACTTGTAAAATCTTCAAAGAGCAACTATGAGAAAAATTTAGCAACCATAGCCAATGATAACCATAAGGCTTTCTTCAGCTACGTCTGCAACCTAAGAGGTAGGACTCAAATATGTGCTGAACTAATTGTGAATGGCATCGCACACACTGACCCTGTGGAAATTGCAAACCTGCTAACAGACAGGTTTGGTGAAAATTTCACCCTCCCCCCATCCATCCCCAAGCATAGCACAAACCATGTCTTCATCATCTCCTCCTCCCTACATCTCCAAAGATCAAGTCATCAATGCTCTCTCCAAGGCTAAGAGCACAGCTTCCATGGGACCAGATAGCATTCTGAGCTCTGTTCTTAATGTTCTAAAACAAGAGCTAACTACTCCATTAGGCACTCTATTCAACCACAGCCTGAGTACTGGCTTTCTCCCTACTCAATGTCAAACAGCAACTGTTATCCCCCTCCACAAGGGCAGCTTGTCAACACACCTGGCTAACTATAGACCCATAAGTTTAACCATCCTCATCTGTAAGGCAATGGAACAAATCATTATGGACCTCATAAATAAGGATATACATGACCTCCAAACTCTGGATCCATCCTAGTTCAGTTTTGTCAAGGGCAGGTCATACCTGCTAAACCTGGTGGACTTCTTCGAGAACATGTCCAGAGCCATAGACGAAGGCAAAGCCATGTACATAGCCTATCTTGACTTGGCCAAGGCCTTCAACAACTCACATTCGGGCATCATTGACAAACTAACCCAGCTGAATATCACCCCTTTTGTTGTCAGATGGGGTGCAAACTTGCTCACAGATCGACAACACTCAGTCAAATTGGGAGATTTACCTGTACCAGCAGACCTGTCTCCAGTGGGGTCCCACAAGGGTCAGTGCTGGGTCCCTCTTATTTGGCACATACTTCTCAGAAGTCCAAGCCAAAATGGAGGGGCTGTGGCTAACTAAGTTTGTTGATGACTGCAAATTAGGTACTATCATTGAATCCCCTAGTGATGTCAGTATACTTCAAAAGGGGCTTACACAGACCTATGATTGGTGCCAAAGCCATGGTCTTAAGCTAAATGCTAAAAAATGCATCATCATCATTCCCTTCTGTAAAAACAATGTCCTTGTTGATTATAAAATAAACAATAATACCTTAAGTACCAATTCAGTCGTGAGAGACCTGGGAACACAAGTTGACTGTGACCTCACCTTTGACCACCATGCATCCACTTTGGTGAGGAAGGCATTATTCATTGCTCACCCGATTAGCAAAGGCCTATTACTGAATATAATGCTTCCTTTAGTATGTACCATACCAGACACCTGCAGCAACTTAAGAGACCTCAGAGATTTCTAAGTAAGAAAATTCAGGGGCTCCAGCACATGTCTTATACGGACAGACTGAAGTTACGTCACTGTACTCAGTAGCATATAGACTACTTAGAAGCAACTTATGTCTGGTTTACAGGGCTATCTCTGACTCAAATCTAATGGAAATGCTGCTCATCCATAAGTCAAATGGGGCGAGAGTCACCCATTCTATCTAGCCTGTGACATAAACAAGACATGCTGGAGAGACAGGTACATCTTTCAGAGGTTGCCATGCCTCTGGAATAGGCTTCCAATCCATACTAAGCAGAGCACCTCCATGACACTGTTTAAGCACAACCTGGACTACTGGATGGGCAACTGTAAATTTCTGCCAGGGTTGCCCCGGCTTCTCTCCTGGACATGGGTAGTCCTTGCTAGAAAAACCTTGTGCATAGACGATATCTCTTATCTAGTATTATATTGGAATTTAATGGATAGGCTTGTAAAGACCCTCAGGTCAATAGCCTAGTAACATCCTATGAACCTATAAGTTTGAATTTTTAATATAAGAATATCCATTAGGGGCTCTATGCCCAAAAAATGGCACTATGGGGACAGCAATGGCTTTATCTAGTATGTGGGAGCCCTGGTATGACAGGCATAAGCCATCCTTGATGAAACTGCAAACCTTCTCTACCATCTCATCCCATGCTGACACATATTGCATACCCTTAGAATGATGCCAACTACTTAGCCAATTGTTAAAGGCAATTATTTTGTTTTTGTATCTAGGGATCATTGTTTGTGAAGGCAAGATACTACTCAAGACCAGTGTCTTTACTGCCTGTAACACATGTATAGTAAATTCCATCATGTCATTCTGTGTGTTCCTCTAGGTGATGTGCCTCAGGCCATTCACTCCTACATGGGTCACCACTAGGTCATAGTGATATTTGCCAGACTTATGGGATCTTAGGGCTGTTGTAACATCACAGATCTTGGCACTAGATAAGCAGCATACAGTCACCATGTTCTTGTCCAGTCTAGTAAGCATAAAATTTGTATGCCTAACTATATAATCACAGGTCTACTTCACTAGACTGAAATTCCATTTAATTGAATCTTACTTAACTAAGATGACAACACCGAAATCCTATTTCAATAAACATTCACATCACCAGAATTTTAATCTGGGAAAGGAGGCAGTTGGCCAGCATTAAAAACAAACACACTGAAGCATGTGAAACCCACCCAAGTGGGGGGGGGGGCTTTATCCCCCGCAGTCCCAATGTCAGAGGCTGCACCCCCTCCCAACTAAATATATTACTCCGAGATCACACTATAGTGGGAAAAGGGAAAATTTCCCAGTGTTGTCCAACTGCTCCTTTCCCAGATTAAACTTCCAGTGATATGAACGTTCATTGAAATAAGGTTTCTTTGTTGTCATCTTGGTTAAGTAAGATTCGATTAAATGGAATTTCGATATACTGAAGTAGACCCAGAGTCACACATTACTAAAACATTTCCATGTGTGAGTGCAGACTTTGAAAGCCTTATGGCATTAGGACTGTTTTTCTGAATCCTGGGTGTGTTTTGTGGATTTACAATATGTATGAGTGGAGTAAGAATTGGTGTTAACTTGTGTGTAGAGGCTGAAATATTTTACAGTGAGTTCTAGGAGGCTTTGACACCTTTTCCTAGCCTAAGCATATGTTTTTTTCTTAAAAGACTTTTTTTTGGTTACAACATCAAACGTTACACAGACACAAACAGACCCACACACACAAACACACACACACACACACACACACACACACACACACACACACACACACACACACACACACACACACACACACACACACACACACACACACACACACACACACACACACACACACACAAGAAAAGCACCTGTTATATTTGGAAGTAATTTCATCATACAATTTGTGGTACTTTTTACAATTTTCTATAAGATTATAAGCCAGGGAATTGTTATGGCTAGGCTTCTATATGCCCTAGGGCTGATAGCCTATCACTAACCTATGAACCTATATAACCATTTTACATAAAATATTTTTACTAATTATTGAACTATTAAACTATTTCAATATATACATGTTCACCATACATATAATGTGTATTTTATATAAAACAGAAAATACTTAATTCATTAATTTTATGCAATGTCATTGTTATATCTTTTCAAAATTTTTGATAGTTTTGGTTAGAATTTGATTTTTCTTTTTATTTATTTTTCCAGTTTATTACTCCAATTTCTTTATCATGGACTTCCTGAAGCAGGAATATAAATTCTTTAAATTTAAGCCCTGTTGCTTTTAACTAGTTTCTTGTTATTATTTTTTCTTAGTATAGCTAATACTGACAAAAATGAGAAATAATTAACATTTAATCCTGTTGGTATTAGAATATTTTCTAAGCTTAAAATGATCTGTTCATAATGCTTGGCAACAGTTTTGTACATTCATAAAATATGCTCCTATTCTGCTTCTATATTTTCTTTACAGTTCAGCATATTAAACCTGCTTGTATTTATTTTTTTATGATCCTAACTATTTTATGTGGAGTATAAAATGTTCTATTTAAGAATGTTTGTATATATAAATTCTCCAAAATAATGCTGTGACACACTTGATAGATCTCAATTTTAATGTTTTTTCTTTTAAAATAAATTCATTTTTTCATTATAAATATTTGCGTCCAATAATTATTTATTGAATATGAATCTTGTTCTCTTTTCATTGTATAAATGTTAAATAATATAGAATTGTTATTACTGCCTGTATAAGTTATCTCATGTATGTACTCTAATAATTTGGGAAATCTGTTAAGGTAGATTCTGAAAAGGTTTGAGTTTCCTTAAATATGTAGTTTCTTATTGTTTGTACAGTTAACCAACTTCCCTTTGATATATTATATATCTCTATTATTTTCTCAGTTATTTTAATATTTACTCCTTCCATACAATTATACCAATCTAAGAATTTATTTTCTCTTAAATGTACCATTATGCTTTCATTTGTTGTTTCTAATAAACCTATAGTTACTCTCAGTGGATATTCAGTGAATAACCAACTTTTTCAGTTTACATTCTTAAAAGCAGCAATTTAACAACAACAACTGATACAAAAAGAAAAATTGCAGTATCTGCTGGTAACCACCACATTATTCGACAAAAAACCTCCAGTAAGCACTTTTGTTTTTCCAATTCACACTCAGAGACTTCTTAAGACTGAGGCTTACATATCATTTCTACCTTTTTAAGTAAAATTTCACAATCACATGATTAACTCACAAAAATGACATCACAAATTACATGTCCAAAAAAATAAGATACACTCACTTAAAATATTTCTTCAATTAATGTTTCAACCCTTTACGCTTCAAATACATAACAAATTCTTCTCTATTATTTAAACCTGGTGGGAAACAAGCATTCAGTCTCACTTGCCAGCAATATTCGAGCTAGCCTAGTTCTTCTTCCGTATTTATTATGTTTACAGTGTTCATCAAGGTTATTAGAACCAGAAACTTATAATTTATTTTACACTTTTTAACTTTATAATGTTTACTCATAACATTTTTCTCATCTCCTGTTAGAATCGCATACTTATGTTCATAAATCCTTCTATACAATTCTCTAGTAGTTCTACCTACATAGAAGGATTTACACTCTAAACATACTATTAAGTAAACAACATTCTTTGATTTGCAACTAAAAACCCCTGGTACTTTCACTCTGTTGTTCCCCACTTCTAACTCACAAGAATCTGTATACAAATAATTGCACATATTACAATTAAAACTCATCCCACATTTGTATTCCATTGATTTGTGTTTATTTAATTTGGATTGAAAAAATATCTTATAACTTTTTGCTCTTTTCTGAACAAATCTAGGTTCCACACCTGTTTTGTTTATTAAGTCCCTATTTTTTCTAAATAACCCCCAAGTTTTACTTATAACATTTTTGATTGTCTTAGAATCCACACTATTTTGTACTGCCATTGCTGTTCTATAATTATAGCAAGCCCTCCTACCATCATTTCTTATCACATTTTCAGCCCTTTCATTTATCTGATTCTGTAATATTTGTTTAACTTCTACTTAAGGGTATCCTCTTTTTTCCATTTTTCTACAAAACTAACTTGCTTCTTCCAAAAAAAATCACTATTATTTTTGGTTAAATTACTAATCTTTTTTTAGCTGTCCTTTTACTATATTTATTTTAGTTTTTTTCTGGTGCATACTAGAATAATGCAGATACATATTCATAGGTTCATAAGTTGGTACTAGGCTATTGGCCCTAGGGCCTATACAGACCTAGCCATAACAATTCCCTGGATATTTCTTCCCACAATATTTACTTCCCTGGACCCCTATCTAGCAGGGTGACTGACGTGATCCCTGGGGTGAATTTCCTATCTCCCATCCAATTGTCAAGGTTCCTTTTGAAGAGGGCCAAGGAGGTGCTCTGCTAGACATGTATGGGTAATCTATTCCAGAGTATGGGGAGTCTCTGGGTCAGGAACCTATCCCTCCAGCATGTTTTGTTTATTGTGATGACAAGGTTTAGATCCCTGGAGCATGTGGCTCTGAGGGATTGGGGTTTCTTTAAGAGGAGCATGTCCAACAGCTCAGGGTTTGACATGGCCTTGTATGTTAAGCAGATATCGCCTCTGAGTAGATGATATGTCACAGAGTATAACTGGAGATTTTTAGACGGTCAGCATAGGACATCTGTTTTAGGCCTGTGATTCTTTTAGTGAGGTATTTCTGCGGCCTTTCCAGCTTTTGCAGATGTCTTGTGAGGTACATACTAAATGGGGTGTTGTACACTATAATGGGTCTAATGAGGGATGAGTACAGTGGGACAATGATCTCTTTTTTTCTGGATGAAAATCCCTTAGTGATGAGGTGTGCCACATAGAAGGATTTCCTGACTGTTGTGGTGATGTGGTTATCAAAGGTGAGACCACTGTCCACCTGTGTCCCTAAGTCTCTCATCACACTTTCAGTGTTTAGTGTATTGCCACCTATCTGGTAATTCATGGGTACATGTTTTTTCCCAAAGGAGATAACTATAAATTTCTTGGCATTAAGCTTGAGCCCATGGCTCTGGCACCAAGCATCTGTTTATGTTAGGCCCTTTTGTAGAATATCCACATCATTTGGGGATTCAATAATGGCTCCAAGTTTGCAGTCATCTGCAAACTTTGTTAGCCAGAGTTTCTTAGTGTTGGCCTGTACTTCAGAGAAGTAGATGCCAAACAAGAGCGGTCCCAGGACTGAACCTTGAGATACTCCACTTGTCACTTGTTTGGAGCTGGATTTGGAGTCGGCTACTTTTACAGTCTGGGTTCTGTCAGTAAGCCAGTTGGCAACCCATCAAGCGATGTAGGGATTTATGCCCAGCTTAGTAAGTTTATCTATGATTCCAGAGTGGGGAATGGTTTTAAAGGCCTTGGCGAGGTCCAGATAGGTTTGGTGGACCACCTTACCCTCTTCTACAGCTCTGGAGACTGATTTGAAGAAGTCAATCAGGTTCAGGAGACAAGATCGGCCCTTCACAAACCCATACTGGGTAGAGTCCAGTGTTTGAATGTTGTCAGTGTCTTTGTTTGTAAGTTCCATTATAATGCATTCCATGCCTTTGCAGATCAGGCTCATCAGACTGATGGGGCGGTATTTCCCGGGATCCAAGGTGGATCCCACCTTGTGAAGTGGGATAACTGTAGCTGTGCACCACTCAGTGGGAACAAAGCCTGAGGTGAGGCTATGATTAAACATGACACTTAGGTGAGGTGCCAGTTCATTTTGTAGTTCATGTAGTACCCAGCCCGGGATGTCATCTGGTCCCATGGATGCAGTATTCTTATATTTGGAGAGTGCAGTTTCTACCTGTGTGGCCTTAACTGCTGGAATATGGCAATCTTTTGGTATTGAGATGGGCCCTTTAGGGGGTGAGGGGGGGGGTGAAGTTTGCACTGAATTGATCAGCCAGGATATTAGCAATATCCTTGGGATCAGTATATTTAATGCCATTCTGTTGTAGCTCAGATCAAATCTGAGCATTGCCATTTAGATTCTTGACATGATTATAGAATGCCTTGTGGTTGTCTTTGGAATGTTTGACAATTTTATTTTTGTAACTAGCTTTGGAGGATTTTATGAGGGATTTCAGCTTCTTACTGAGGCTGGTGATCCTGGGATTTTCCTCTTTTCTGCAACAGTTTCTTCCTTCTGTTGTATAGTTTGTTTATGGCAGGGGACCACCAGACTGGCTTCCTTTTTTTGGAGGAGAGCGTCTTGGTTCTATTTGGGATGGCACAGTTCATGCACGAGTGGATGTGCTTGTACAGTGCCTTAGTGTAGGATTCAGCAGTCGAATTTTCAGCTCCCGTCTGCATGGGTGCCATGAAGTTTGTCACTTCTGACTTGAGTAGTATGAAGTTGGCTTTGGAGAAGTTTTTTACAGAGGTTTCCTTACTGGGGGATGGGGATGGGATGTGGATGTCAAGGGTGATTTGCTTATGGTCAGACCTGACCAATGAGGGGGTGACCAGTGGTGTGGAGCATCTATCTCCCATGTTGGTAATGACCAGGTCTAGGATACTGGAGCCCCTGGTGGGACTATGGATTAGCTGATCCAGGGTGTTAGAATTTATGAATTCCAGGAACCGTTGGGAAAAGGTGTTGGTACCCAAGCAGTTTTCCCAGTTAATGGCAGGGTAGTTGAAATCACCCAGTATTAGGGTGTTTGGTTGTATCTTAATATTTCCCAGTATGTTTAGAAAGGTGTAGTAAAAATCTTGGGCCATGGTGGGGGATCTGTAGCAAGCTACAACTTGGGTTGTAGTCTTACCTAGTGTTAGTTGCACCTGGAGAATTTCAGATGCATTGTGTTGGGCAACTAGCCTGGAGGTGTGAATATCTGTGGTGAATATAGACACTCCTCCACCTTTAGTGTTTCGGTCTTGGTTTGGTGGCAGAAAAGTGTAGTAAGAGTTGTAGCCTGGTATTGCAGTGGTGCTCTCTGGATCCTTGAACTAGGTCTCAGTTACTGCACAGATATCGATGTTCTCCATTTTTAGGAGTGCCTCGAGAGAGTGCATTTTGAGGTTTAGACTTCTAGCATTGAGTAACACTACCTTCTGATTTTGCATGTCTGTATCTGTTACAGTGGTGGTTTTGTCCTTTGAACCTTGCCTAAAAAAGGCACTATAGGGGTGGCAAGAGCTTTGACCTGTGACTTGAATCCCAGGGATGACAGGTGCAGACTATCTCTGGAAAAGCATTGTGGTTTGTCGATCATGTCGTCCCAGGCAGACAGATACTGGGTTCCCTTTGAATGACACCAGAAGCTTAGCCAATTGTTGAAGGCAATCATTTTGTCCTTATACTGTGGTATCATTCTGGGTGAAGGCAGGATGCTTTTCAGGGTTTAGTGTTGCTAGGTGTGGGTGTTGATGGTGTGGGTTTGAAGGGATATGTGTTGCTTGAGGTGTAGTGCAGGTGTTAACCTTCTTCTCTTGACTGTCTAGCACAATCTTGGCTAGAGAGAGCTTTGCTTCCAGTTTGGCTATGTAAGTGCATCTCCCGCAGGTTGTAGTGTTGGGTGGTAGGAGGAGAGGTTTGTTTGTGTACATGAGGCAGTTGCTGCATTGCCCCAGTATGCCCAGATTCACCAGGTGGACTGGAGAAATCACCAGAAGCTGACCCTTGGACATGCCTAAGTGCTTTTTTTGTAAAGTACAAGAGCTGTTTTCCCTTACCTTTGCAAGGTACTTTGGAATTATAGGCTGTTTAGTGCCTACGATTAATTTCTCCATATTAACAATGAGAGTTGAGTGCTTATATCATTTTAAGGCTTCCTAGTGCTTTTCAGCAGGTTCTAGAGCAAGTGCTAGCCACAGGGTTCAGATTTTAGTGCTACTACTGAGAACCCAGCTAGTTCTAAGGCAAAATTTGAAGAGCAGACTTTCTGGCACCTGTAATAGTTTAACCGTATCCCCGAGGTGGAAAATGAGCAAACACACATGTTTTTAAGCCAGAAAGCTGAAAGGCATAGAAATCAACTCAAAATGGCTAATAAAATTACAATTTCAGAGCTGGAAACCACTCCTCTAGTTTTAGATAGGTAGTACAATGCTCACCACTCCCACTGGTAAGCAGTAGGACTTCCCTCTACCACAGCAAGGTCTGGATAGCTCTGAACACTAAAAATAAAGTCCTGAAATCAGCAAAGCCTGGGATCTAGACTATACTAGCTAGGAAATTTAAGAAACAAGCAAACAAGATAGTTTTTTTTTTTGGTTAAAACAGGCTAAACAATGCAATGATATAGTAAAGCACAGAAAAGGCTAATGCACTTGAGTATGTAGCCCTAAACAGTAAATGCAATTAAAACTTTACAAAATTAGCAATTTAAAACTTTTTAAATGCAGCAAGGCAAGTGCACAACTGAAAAACGATTTAAGAGGCAGTAATACAGTAGAATAAGTAGCTAATCTACATATACAGAAAAGTCTATATATACAGAAAAGCAGCTAAAACAACACTAAAACAATTCAAATGCAGTGCAACCTAGAGCATGTCTTTGGAATGTTTGGCAATTTTATTTTTGTAACTAGCTTTGGAGGATTTTATGAGGGATCTCAGCTTCTTACTGAGGCTGGTGAAGGAGTTTTTTGCACCCTGGAATTTTCCTCTTTTCTGCAACAGTTTCTTCCTTCTGTAGTATAGTTTGTTTATGGCAGGGGACCACCAGATTGGCTTTCTTTTTTTTTGGAGGAGAGCGTCTTGGTTCTATTTGGAATGGCACAGTTCATGCATGAGTGGATGTGCTCGTACAGTGCCTTAGTGTAGGATTCAGCAGTCGAATTTTCAGCTCCCGTCTGCATGGGTGCCATGAAGTTTGTCACTTCTGACTTTAGTAGTATGAAGTTGGCTTTGGAGAAGTTTTTTATGGAGGTTTCCTTACTGGGGGATGGGGGTGGGATGTGGATGTCAAGGGTGATTTGCTTATGGTCAGACCTGATCAATGAGGGGGTGACCAGTGGTGTGGAGCATCTATCTCCCATGTTGGTAATGATCAGGTCTAGGATACTTGAGCCCCTGGTGGGACAATGGATTAGTTGATCCAGGGTGTTGAAATTTATGAATTCCAGGAACCATTGGGAAAAGGTGTTGGTACCCAAGCAGTTTTCCCAGTTAATGGCAGGGTAGTTGAAATCACCCAGTATTAGGGTGTTTGGTTGTATCTTAATATTTTCCAGTATGTTTAGAAAGGTGCAGTGAAAATCTTGGGGCATGGTGGGGGATCTGTAGCAAGCTACAATTTGGATTGTAGTCTTACCTAGTGTTAGTTGCACCTGGAGAATTTCAGATACATTGTGTTGGGCAACTAGCCTGGAGGTGTGAATATCTGTGGTGAATATGGACACTCCTCCACCTTTAGTGTTTCAGTCTTGGTTTGGTGGCCGAAAAGTGTAGTAAGAGTTGTAGCCTGGTATTGCAGGGGTGCTCTCTGGATCCTTGAACTAGGTCTCAGTTACTGCACAGATATCGATGTTCTCCATTTTTAGGAGTGCCTTGAGAGAGTGCATTTTGAGGTTTAGACTTCTAGCATTGAGTAACACTACCTTCAGATTTTGCATGTCTGTATCTGTTACAGTGGTGGTTTTGTCCTTTGAACCTTGCCTAAAAAAGGCACTATAGGGGTGGCAAGAGCTTTGACCTGTGACCTGAATCCCAGGGGTGACAGGTGCAGACTATCTCTGGCAAAGCATTGTGGTTTGTCGATCATGTAGTCCCAGGCAGACAGATACTGGGTCCCCTTTGAATGACACCAGAAGCTTAGCCAATTGTTGAAATCAATCATTTTGTCCTTATACTGTGGTATCATTCTGGGTGAAGGCAGGATGCTTTTCAGGGTTTAGTGTTGCTAGGTGTGGGTGTTGACGGTGTGGGTTTTGAAGGGATATGTGTTGCTTGAGGTGTAGTGCAGGTGTTAACCTTCTCCTCTTGACTGTCTAGCACAATCCTGGCTGGAGAGAGCTTTGCTTCCAGTTTGGCTACTTAAGTGCATCTCCCGCAGGTTGTAGTATTGGGTGGTAGGAGGAGAGGTTTGTTTGTGTACATGAGGCAGTTGCTGCATTGCCCCAGTATGCCCAGATTCACCAGGTGGACTGGAGAAATCACCAGAAGCTGACCCTTGGACATGCCTGTTTAAGTGCTTTTTTTGTAAAGTACAAGAGCTGTTTTCCCTTACCTTTGCAAGGTACTTTGGAATTATAGGCTGTTTAGTGCCTACGATTAATTTCTCCATATTAACAATGAGAGTTGAGTGCTTATATCATTTTAAGGCTTCCTAGTGCTTTTCAGCAGGTTCTAGAGCAAGTGCTAGCCACAGGGTTCAGATTTTAGTGCTACTACTGAGAACCCAGCTAGTTCTAAGGCAAAATTTGAAGAGCAGACTTTCTGGCACCTGGAATAGTTTAACCGTAGCCCCGAGGTGAAAAACGAGCAAACACACGTGTTTTTAAGCCAGAAAGCTGAAAGGCATAGAAATCAACTCAAAATGGCTAATAAAATTACAATTTCAGAGCTGGAAACCACTCCTCTAGTTTTAGATAGGTAGTACAATGCTCACCACTCCCACTGGTAAGCAGTAGGACCTCCCTCTACCACAGCAAGATCTGGATAGCTCTGAACACTGAAAATAAAGTCCTGAAACCAGCAAAGCCTGGAATTTGGACTATACTAGCTAGAAAATTTAAGAAACAAGCAAACAAGATAGTTTTTTTTTTGGTTAAAACAGGCAAAACAATGCAATGATATAGTAAAGCACAGAAAAGGCTAACACACTTGAGTGTGTAGCCCTAAACAGTAAATGCAATTAAAACTTTACAAAATTAGCAATTTTAAACTTTTTAAATTCAGCAACTGAAAAACGATTTAAGAGGCAGTAATACAGTAGAATAAGTAGCTAATCTACTTATACAGAAAAGTCTATATATACAGAAAGGCAGCTAAAACAACACTAAAACAATTCAGATGCAGTGCAACCTAGAGCACTTGTGTTGCAGCAATATTAAGGCAAATACAGTTCAGTTTTAATAAATGCACTAAAATATACTCTATATTTCCAAAATGTTTGAGAAGCACAATCGGAACACAATGAGATTCAGGAATTTTTTTTTTTATAAAGGGAGAAAAGAGAAACAGAAGGTAAGAACTAAGTGGGTTGGCCTTCTCAGATGTTCTCTCTGTATTAGGTAGAATGGTAGAATGAGCTAATTACACTAGACTGGGAGAGGTGGGCAACTGCAAGGCCAGCAGGTATAAGCACAATATACCAATAGGGAGGGCGGGTGGGAAACTATTTAGCTACACAATCAGGAATATGAACAATATTACAGTTACGACCTAACCTATTTTAGGCAGAAAACACTACAGAAATGTTTATCACAGTAGAAAACCAGCAGTGAGCCAATAGCTATGAAATACAGTACAAGTATGCAGTATACAATAAAATTGCTATTCTTAAGTAAAAGAAAGTTGAAACCTGAAACAACTTTTAAAAAAGCTTAAAAGAACCAATGAGGTGCTTTCTCCAAGCCATAGACCTGGCAACCCAACTAGCTAATGATCATAAACACTACACTCTCATTGAAGTGGGGGATGGTCTTTGCTAACTAAGATGACCTGGACAATGAGCTCAGAACACAGCCTCTAACAAACAACTAGGCCCACAAACACAAATCAGGAATATGGAGAATATTACAGTACTACCTAAACTTTTTAGGTAGAAAACACTACAGAAATGTTTATCACAAACACAGTCAGGAATATGGACAATATTACAGCTATGACCTAAAATATTTTAGGCAGAAAACACTACAGAAATGTTTATCACAGCAGAAAACCAGCAGTGAGCCAATAGCTATGAAATACAGTACAAGTATACAGTATGCAATAAAATTGCTATAAATATCTAGAATAAGCAACAACTACTAAAAATAAGCAAGAAAACAGGCTACTTATTGTTATATATCACAGATCAGGTGTTCTTCCTCAGATAGCACTGTGTGTAATGGCTGAAACAATCAAGTTAACTTCTTAAGTAACAGAAAGTTGAAACCTGAAACAACTTTATTATTCTGAAACTCTTTTTTATATACTTTAGATACTAGCATTTTCTTTAAAAACAGTTAGATCCAAAAAATTAATTTTCTTGTTATCATATGGGTGGGTAAATTTTAAGTATGAGCAAACATTATTAATGTAATCAATAAACTCCTCTAATTCTTCAACTGTTCCCCTCCATATCAGAAAAACATCATCAATAAAATGAACCATCTTAATAATATTCTTTTTGAATTTACTTTCAAGTACATTAGCTATTTCCCATCCATACATGAACACATTTGCATAGCTTGTGGCCAATGCTGCACCCATAGCCACACTGTTAGTTTGTACATATATTTCTTCATAAAGGACAGGAAATTATAAATATCTATCATCTCCATTAATAACCCAGTAGTGTTAGGTGAATACATTTTAGTTCTTAACAACTCAATCCTAACTGTTTCCATCCCCTCATTATTCCACGCCCTAAACCTAAAATCTACCTCCCTTCCTTAACCCTAACTCTGAGCCAACTCATGGTCACTCCCTCAATGTAAAATCCCCCTCCCTAACCTTTAAGCTCACTTCCCCATTTCTCTTTCCCACTTATAGTTACCCTGTGAGACCTTGATTGTTTCTGACAGCTGAGACAGCTACATCCCTAAACTCATGTTCAGGTTTGAACAGCTGCTCGGCCAGGTGGCTGGATGTGGGAACAACTGCTCAGCCAGGTGGGCAGATGGGGAAATAGCTGTGAAAGCCCATGGTTCCTGGATTGTGAGCAGGTGGAACACTAAAGACTGTATGGGTATCACTTCTTATAGTATTAGTTAATGGTTCTATAGTTAGAGCAAAAATATGGGTGACAGTGGGTATCCTTTTCTAGAGCCACTTTTAATGTTTACTGCTTCTGAGATATAATAACCTAATTTAACTTAGGTTTTGTTGTCAGTATGAATGTTTGAAAAAAGTTAATTTTAAATAACATAAATAATCCTAATTTATGATATCAAAAACATTTTCTATGTTTAAACTGAAAAATATTATCTCTTAATTTTTGTTTCTTAGTTTATTTGTGTTATTATTCTTTTTATATTGTATTGGGGTTTTTTTATTGACAATGAATCAGGCATGATGAGATTTTATTATTCTATCAATATATATGGAAATAAACATCTTATAATCCACATTTAACAGTGTGTCTAGATGATAAAATATTGAATATGATTTTAATATGCTTTTAATATTGATGTTATCATGGAATATCTCTACAATCTCAGAATATTATTTTTATCTTGAACATAAGTTGGAAATAATTTATAAACTTCCAGAAGTAATTCATCTATCCCCTGAGGCTTTATTCTCTTTTAATCTCTTTATTTGTTGCATAACTATTGCTTTACAAATCTGTTTTGTTAATATCTCTTTAGCATCCGCATATAACTTCTTATATATATTATTGTACATAAGGATTGTATTTGTTTATTTTTTGCTTCCATTTCATTTCTTTCATTGATTTTTCATAATATTTTCTAAATCTTTAAGTATATATTCTGTATCTGGTATATTTCTCTTATTCTCTATTTATTTAATATTTATGACCTGTTGGCCATTTTATGTAAGTGTCTGGAATTAATATTAAACGATCTGTTTCCATTTCTTCAGTACTATTTCCTTTTATGATCCGGTATTTGCTCATTTGGTTTCGCTATGTGTAAAAATATGTTTTCTCATTTTTGTACCTTCTTGGCGATATCTGTTTTTTTTTGTATGTCTGTCAACTCATTGTCTCATTCTTTGTATTTCTTTTGTATCCTGTTTAGAATTTTTCCACAAATGTGGGATTTTAAAGTATCCCAAAGAAGCTCATAGACAGAATCCAGGAAGTTAGAAGTGAGGAGTCTACCTCTGCAAAGAGGCCAGTCATCAGCGGAATCCCTCACGGATCAGTCATGGAACCACTCCTGTTTTGCATCTACTTCTCTGAAGTTAAGGCCAATGTTAGAGCCTTTGACTGACACAATTTGCAGATGATTGCAAATTAGGAGTAGTCACAGAATCCCTCACTGACTCTAATGTTCTCCAAGAAGGTCCGGCATTGACAAATAACTGTGGTCAGGAGCAAGGTCAAAAACTAAATGCCAGGAAATGCATAATAGTATCCTTAGGGAAGTCAACCACCCTTTGGAACTACCATATAGACAACATACTCCTATGAGTTGATAGATAAGTCATGGACTTGGGGAATCATGTAATATAGCCTTCAATCATAATGTGTCTATGGTAGTGGAGAAATCATTCTAAGATGTTCAGCTTATAAATAAAAATATGGCATCAGATCTAAGAAAGTCATTGTTGCACTATATTCACTGCTCATCAGACCTGGCATTGAGTACTATGTCCCCTTTGGTATGTACCTAACCAGACACGTCCAACAGTTGGAATGCCTGTAGAGGTTCCTCATTAAAAGAATACAGGGCATAAATAACATGTCCTGTGCACACTCTACCTCAAAACCCTATCCCTGTATTCTGTCTTCTACAGGCTGTTGAGGGGAGATCAATGCCTGACACATAAGGCATCTTCAGACCCCACTTTGATGGACCTCCTTCATATCTGCAAAACAACCAGCATCAGAATTACCCATTCTAAATATATAAACCTTTCCCTGTGATATAAATAGGACCTGCTGGAGAAACATGTATGAATGCTAGAGACTACCCTTCTCTGGAGCAGGCTCCTGATCCATGTGAAGCAGATTTCCTCCCTAATCCAATTAAGGTGTAACTTGAATAACTGGATGGGGAACCGAAATTCACCCCTGATTGGCACCTATGTCTCTAATGAAAACATGTAGCCTGTAAATGGATAATCTTCCAGGCCCCTAATTGTAAATATGTCATCTTCCAAGCCTCTACTTAACATTACCAATAGAATCAGAACTTGTCAGAGATTTGTGATGTATGGCTAGGCTTAAAAAGTCCCCAGTGGTTGTTAGCCTAGTACACAGCCATGAACCTATGGTCCAGCATGTATTTCTGCTAATTCCACCTTTGTCACTAATTTAAAAATATATTTATTTAGTTTGATAACCATTGTTTAATTCTTCAATTTTAGTAATATATGCTGGTATTCTGTACTAAAATGATAGTTTGTTATTGTTTACTGTTGATGTCTATGTTAAAGAATTACTATCTGATTTGTGGTATGTTATTATTCTAAAGTTACTAACCTTCTCATTTAGGTCCATAGATATAATTATTCCCTGTACTATAGTTTGAGTACCAATGATGTTTGAATAATGAGTGAGTTATAAAGAGTTTTCTTGTTTTCTTCTGTTCAAATCTATTAACTTGCCTGATTACATCCAATATTTTAAACTTGAACTGCAGCAGAATTCCATGAAATTTAAATTTACTTACATCATCCCCACTTACTACACAATTAAAATTTCTTCCCAAAATTGCATTTCATTTCATATCAGTCAGTAAAATTTCTAGATGTTTTTTTTCATATTTAATGGTTTCCTAACTTCTGATCAAAGCACTTTATGTAGATGAGCATTTAATCATAAGCAGAAAGATGAAAGTTTACATTGCCAACTCTCCCCAGAAACAAAAAGCTAGATGTTGAAATATAACATACATAAGGCTGCACTGTAAATAAGACTGCAGTGCAAAGAAGTTGGACTGGAATGTATTGCTGGTGAGATATGACTGCAAGTTGCAGAGGAAAGTATTGCAGTAGGAAGCAAAGAAAGCACAAATAAACAAATAAGTACAGCACTCAAAACAAATAAAAAAATACATAAACATAAACGAGTAAATCAATAATTAAATAGCGATCATTTTACTGAACAGGACCACTTCGAATATAATGTAAAACACAAACCTACACCCATGCTTGAGGCAGTAATGTTGCCACCCCTAGGGAAAGTCTACTACCACTGCTCCAACAAGGAGCCATCAAGCATAGACTAAAACTGTATTCTTCAGTCCTAGTGCTGATCATGCTGTATGGTGCAGTCGACAATTGTCTTTTTATTTTTAAAAAGAGTCAGCAATGTAGACTTTTGACTGTTTATGTATGATTAAAAGCTGATTGACAGGAAGTGCTTAAATCAGAAGTTAGGAAGCTTGTATTTACCATTAAGGCCAGACATCCAATAAGCATTTATTAGTGTATATATTCTATTTTGGTATTCAAGAACTATCATGGAAAACATTCCACTTGTATCATTGTAAGTAAACTTGACTCTTTGCCACCAAAATGACAGAACACTGACTGTTCAAAACACCAAACGGGAAATGGACGGTGAGTAACCCATTGGCCAACCCGACGATTATACAATAACAGCAGCAAACAAAACAAACCCACATGGGGGCTTCACCCCCATGTCTGCATATGTGGGGCGTTGTGCCCTCTCACACCCCCCTAGCTAAATATACCAACTCCAAGATCGCACTACCTTGGAGTTAATGGGCAAAGGTCAACATGCTGACCAAGCACTTCCTTACCATCCATTTTCTATCAGTGTTCTGAGTGCTCGCTGATTTGTTGTTTCGGTGTTGTTGGCTTACTCATATGCAAGTTGGTGATGTGGTGTTTCAGTAAACTGAAGAGGACCCCTACAAACACATCATTTATTTGTATTTTTGGAAACTTGCACTATTCACTGCATCTCTACTCAATTAAGCCACTTTCTTAAGTATATAAGGATTTGCTTCAGTTTTAATAAGAGGTATATGTAAAGCATATTCATTGATCAACACTATGATACCCTAAATACATGGCTGAACAGTCTTATCATAGATATTCATTATGTGACCCCATATTCATAAGTAAAGCAATTAGTCCTTGTTTACATTAATTGATTAGTTATGTAGGGTCATTTTTCCTCATCTGAATATACTTTTAAACAGGTAATCTAGTGTGTGTATAAAATGGCTGTACTTAATTATATCAATAAAACACAGAGTTTAAGAGAATATTTGGAGATTATCATTTATGTTTTGTAATTCCCACTTTTTGACACAGATCATTTTCAACAGAAGACAGTCTCCTCACATGTGTTCTACATGGAATATTCATACTTTCAGGTGCATTTTTATGGATTTTTTAAAAAAAATTTTCTCTTATGAATTTCTAACTAATGCTTTAACTGATTGTTTAAAAATGTTTTTATTAAAATGTTGAAGATAAAAAGTGAAACATAACATGATGAACAAAAATAATAAACAGATAACTATTTACAATGGTCTGTAACAATAACATTATATATACAATTAAGAGAATTGCTAACAATCAATATTTCTCAAAAAGATTATTAACTTTTAGCCAGGATTTATAAGAATATACAACATTAGAAGTCCTCATGTTTATAGGTAATAATTCAGTTTTGCAAACGATTTTAGCTTGTTGTTGTTGTTGTATCTTTTGGCTTTTCCCGATTAGGGGTTACCACAGTGGAACTCCGGTCCGCTAATGATTGGCAGTAAATTTTTACATACCCTGTTGCCAGCTCTGACGCACAACCTTCAATGAAGGTATGCCCATTCACGCATGTCTCCACACAGAAGATGCTTTAGCTGAGAATCGAACAGGACAATGTCTTTCTGTGAGGCGACAGCACTACCGCAGCACCACCACCGCATTACTGCAAACAATTTTAGCTAAATTAATAAATTCATTGAACAAAGGTATATATTTATTTTTCCAGTTTTTAGTAATTCCTTTTCTAGCTATGGCTAGAATAAACCAAAGAAGAGCCTCTTGCATCATTGGAATAACTGCACGAACTGGCGCATTAAATAAAATTAAAGATTTAAAAATGTTACCTCTATTTCACCATAGTGCTTCAATAAAATTATTAATATCTTCCCAAAATGGTGTTATTATCTTATGTTCCCAAAGCATATGAATCCAGTCAGCATCTGTAACAAAATTACATCACTAACATTAATATTATTCGGTTTGTACATTAAAGTAATTTATGAGGTGTGATATAAGCTTTATGTAAATATTTTATGTGAAAATCTTCCAATATAACAAGGATGTAGTTTTCCCCTGCAGATTGTGATACAATTTTTTTGTTTTCTTCTTATAAGATTTCATTAATTTCTATATAATAATTCCAATATGAAATGGTAGAATATGATGAATATAATGTAATGATTTTATAAATTTTAGATAGATATGATTTATTAATATCTAAATTTGTATTGATATTAAGAAATCTAAAATTTTAGGAAAAGATTTCATATGAATATCATGAATTGCTTCGACTTTAAAAATTATGTAGCTCCTATAGATTTGTAAAAACAACTAAATACTTAAATCTAAACTGTATTTCCCAAGTAAATATTCTGAATAATATGGTTGGTAGCAAAAAAAAAAAAAATAGATTATTATTTTTCAAGTCTAACATTTTATTAAAGTTATGGGTTTCTAAACATCCATTTCTATATGCAATAAGAAACAGGGAGAAACACATTTTTAATAATGGGTCAGAATAAATAAGTTTCTTAAAAGAAAATATAGTCTTATTAATATGTAACATTAATACAATAATCATTTTAAAACAATAACATTTATTTGATACAGTATGTGCATGAGGTAAAGTAATATAATTATCTTTAATGAGTCAAATATTTTCATGAATTAACTTTCATTTGGAAGTACATGATGTATTAAGTCATAATGCTATTACTTTAATAATGGTTAATGGAGCATATAATTCAATACTGGGGAAATGTATGCTTCCAATCTCCCAAATTTTTCTATGTGATTCAAAAGAGAGCCTTGGTTTATTTGGATGCCAAATAAATTTAATGACAATAATTTTTATTTATTTTCTTTAAAAGAAATTTGGATGAGATTAATATTATGGACTGAATTATAAACACAATGTTTGGAGGTATTACCTTCTTGATTAAGGTTAAACATTCCAACATTGTGAAAAAATATTCCAATTAGAGGTTAATTGAGTAATATTATCCAAAATATATTTACAATTTACCAACACCAAATCTTTACAATTAGATGTTACTATATATAATACTAAAGTATTTATTCTGTGTATTATCCCAATTAAAATTATTGTGTTTTTAGTTAAAATATTCAGTTTCTTATTAATTAGTAAAGTATTGGTTTATGATGATTAAAAGCTGATTATTTCAAAATTTTTCATGGCATCAACACTATGGATTAAAGAAGTCTTAGTATATTATCAGCTGTTTGTAAAGTATAATCAGCAAAAAGTTGTATTTTTGAGATAAATTTATCAGCTAAAGAAAAGCCTATGATAGTATTGTTTGACCTAATATAATTTGCAAAAGGTTCAAGAACCAAAGTGAATAGCATAGATGACAAGGGACAACTTTGATTAGTACATTTTAGAATCTTAAAGGAGCTAGAAAGAAAAAATCCTATTTTAACAAAGGAATAAGAATTACTATATAAACGAATAATTAAATTAATACATTCTAATGGAAAATTATATTCTTTAAGAAATTTGTATAAGACCAGCTCACGAATCAAAGATTTTATTAAAATCCAAACTTATAACTGAAAGTTCTTTTTTTATTTTTATTAGCAAAATCAATTAAAGTGGTAAGTCTTATTATATTATCTTGTGCCTGTCTGTTTAGTATAAAACAGATTTTATCATTATCAATTATGTTAGGCAATATTGCTTTAATTCTGTTTACTAAAATGGACATAAAAATCTCAGTCAACATTTAACAGGGAAATGGGACAATAAGAATATAACAATGAGTCATTATCTTGTTTTAATATAGGTGAGACAACAGACTATCTCTATGATGGATTTCCTTAAACACATTTAATAATATATTTACAAAATTATCTGGCATTAGTTTATATAGTTCAGGTATAATACTATCAATATCTGGCACTTTGTTACTTTTTAATTTTTAATTTAATCTTTAAATTCCTTGAACGAGAATGTTTTTTAAATTTCCATAATTTGTTTATATTGGATGCTGTCCTTTAAAATCCTTCAACTAAATTATCTTGAATTAAATTATTATTTGTGTTGTTGTTGTTGTGTCTTTTGGCTTTTCCTGGTTAGGGGTCACCACAGCAGAACTCTGGTCCGCTAATGATTGGCAGTAGATTTTTACGTGCCGAGTTGCCGGCCCTGACGCACAACCTTCAACGAAGGTACGCCCATTCACGCATGTCTCCACACAGAAGACGCTCTAGCTGAGAATCAAACAGGACAATATCTTACTGTAAGGCGACAATGCTACCGTAGCACCACCACCACAGTATTATTTGTGTTATTCTTATTATATTTCCTAAAGCACTCTGAAATATCTTGCAACTCATTTTTTTATTCTTGTTACCAAATTAGCAGGTGATTTCTTTAATATGATTAGATTTGCCAATTTTCTTTTTTCCTAATAGCTAATTTATGCAAATTAGTAGGATTAATGAATATAATTGAAGTTTTAATTTCTCTAAATTTTTGAAAACCTTATGGTTTAAGGTTTCAATATACTTTAGATTAAGAACTTTCAATTCACAGTGAGATGAAATAACATTTGGTTGTAAAGATAACTTTAATTTATATATTTTGGATTGTATTATCTGAAGATCTTTATCCCATTTCTTTCTTTTATGTATCTGCCAATTTAATCATTTTACCATTTAAAAAAGCCTTTAATGAATCCCACAAGATGACGTCAGAAATGTTGCCATTATTGTTAATTTCTAAAAAAAAGTATGTATCTCATTCAAAAAACATTCTTTAAAACCTTTGATTTTAACAATGTGTGCTGGTAATCTATTGCAATGTATTAAGTTGTTTGGTTTTATTATAACATTAAAAGAAATAGCATTGTGGTCATATAGAGGACAAGAAACTATAGAAATACTTTCAACATTAGAAGAAGCTATTAGAAATGAAAACTTCATCTATATTAGTTTGAGTTCCAAATCTGTAAGAGTAGTGAGTTAGATAGTTTTGGCTCATAAATATCTTAAAATTCATCAAGTCAATAAAAAATAGTAAATGTTTAGCTGATGATGAAATGTTATGTTTATTTCTAGAAGTAGAATCTTTTTCTGATAGAATGCCATTAAAATCATCAGCTATAACAGCATTCCCCTTCATATAAAAAATTATAATATCTAGGTACTTTTTTGAAATTTTAGTTCTGATTCCTGGAATCCAGTAAGAACTGATAAAAGTATAAATTATATTATTAAGTTCAACAACTACTAGGTATAACATACCATTTTATCTGAATAAGTATAAATTAACTTATGTATCACGGATTAATTTTTCCATAAAATGGTCATGCCTCTTCTTTTAGACTTAAATTGAGAGCTAACCAAAATTACGTATTCATTTGAGATCAATCTATTAATGTCATTATCAAGTAAACGATTTTCCTGTGAAAAAACTATATAAGCATTACGCAGTCTTAGGTGTTTTAGTAAACTACCCCTGTTTAAAAGATTCTTTAAACCATTAACATACAAACATTTGTAATATGGCATATAAAATATAAAAAACAAGTATAAAATATAATAGATAAGAAATGAATATAAGTAATAAAACAATTATTAAATACAATTTATATAATTAAAACCCTATCATGGAATAAAGTATTCCCAGCTTGAAACAACCATAAAAACTACTCTATAACATCATAATTAGCAGAACTGCATAAGTATCAAATGTATCTCCTTCTTAAAAGGAATGATTGTAAGATAATAGAAAACAGACTTAAAAGAGCATTCCTACGTATATTAATGATCAGTAGTATAGAATATAATTTAGATCATGCAAACTCTATAATATTCCTACAATATATAGTAGTACATAAGAATATTTCTTATAAATTAAACAAAGACCTTCAAACTTCTTAAGTTAATATAATTATAAGATTGATAATCTATTAACTGGAACAACCTAAAAACCCTCCCCTTAGATGATGCTGTAAATGAATTCAATACAACTTTTCTGAATATCCTAAATAGCCTTGCACCTGCTAGAAGGAAGAGACTAAAATGCAATTTGGCTATTCAAAAAGAGTAGAATGTTAATGCAGCATAGAGAAAACCACATTCTATATAAAACTACTCTTAAAAAACTTAAACCATGCTCTTCATGAGCTGATGACCTTCCAAGCAAGTACCTAAAGATCACAGCCAATAGTATTGCCTATCCTGTCTCAATCCTTATAAATAGGTCAATCCAGGAATCCCATATTCCCTGTCTCTGGAAAAAGTCTCACATTATCCCTCTGCACAAAAGAGGAAATTCAGCAGATATTAACAACTTTAGATGTATAGCAATCTTATTTCCAATCACCAAAATACTTGAAAAATGTATTCAAAAACAATTGCTAGGCTGTCTCCTGCAGGAAGAACTCCTATCCCCTACACAACATAGCTTTCATCCTTCCCATAGTACTAGCACTGCCTTTCTATCTTATATAGATACTGTCAATAAAGCTAGAGATAATGACAAACTGGTATCTTCCTTATTTCTAGACTTTTCTAATGTCTTTGACACAGTTTGTCACAGCAAACATTACTTTAAATGTCCTCACTAGGTTTCTCTCCTAGCCCACCCTTCTGTGGTACAAAAGTTACCTGTATAAGAGTTATCGGTCAGTAAAATGGCACTCACCTCTAGCTCCTTACCTCCCAGTCACCACTAGTGTACCACAAGGTTGTATCCTTAGTCCCCCTCTTCTTTAACATTTTCACTAACACCCTGAATAAATCCACACAACAGGCCTCCCTAATACAATATGCAGATGATTCCACTGTCATTTGCACTCTGACAACATGGTATACTTCCAAAAAATTATTCAAGAAGCTTCAATAGCCACTGAAACATGGTCCTTATAAGTCACAAGTCATGTTCAATCCAAAAAGGCCAGGCTGCTATTTTTTTTTCTAATCCCTCTCTTGTGAAAACAAAATTTAAAGTCCTCTCTCTCTTTTTAACTTTTTATTAGATTTTAAGTAACACAATCAATATAACAAATAACAATTTAATAATCAACTAACACAAATAAAACTATATACAAAGTCCATAACAGAGACAATTTTCTAAACATTATTAAAATTTATCTAGAAGATCTTTAGGTTTTAACTATGACAGTTATATATGTGTAACATTTGATGTTCTTGCATAAGCAATTTGTATTTCTCTATTACATACATTTTTTTGCTAAAGAAATGAATTCAGAAAATGAGAGGATGCTTTTACATTTCCAGTTTATTCTAATAACTTTCCTTGCAATAACAAGAAGAGACCAGAGGTGAGGCACTTGTGTTCTTCGAATAGAGTTTGGTATTGATGCATTAAATAATAGTAATTACTAAGTTATTTCACAATTATCTGACCAGAGTGCTTTAGTGACGTTTTTGAAAGTTTTTAGCTTCTGTCTCTTGATAATACAATCACTGAAATCACTTCTCATAGCAAATTATTGGGGCGATAGCAGATGATAATCTTGCATTTCCCCTGCATATACAAAAATTGCATAAGAAATGTTGATAAAAAACTAGGGATGCTTTACTGAACCAAAAACGTTCTCGCCAATGCAACTAAAACTACACTTGATAGTACTTATCTCTTCCCCACAATTCATAGGTTCATAGGTTCATAGGTTCATACTAGGCTATCTCTGCCGGGCATTTACAGCCTAGCCCGTTTTATTTTATTGTGGCACTTTAGTATGTTAGGAACTATGGGAATTATTTTATTTATTTCTGTGTGCCTCTGTTGAGCAGTGAATCCTGGGAGGTATATGGCGATCTCCTCCATCTCCCATCCATTTCCATTTTAACAAGGCAGGCCAGGAGCTGCCTGCTCTATCTTACATATATATTTTTTTATTTTACAGCATCTTTCTATCCTCTCTCTTCCTCCAGCACGCCCCCCTCCACGCCGTGTCTTAGGGTTTAAGTCTCCCCCTCCCCGACCTGAACAGATCTACTTTTTTTTTTTTGAAGCATATTCATCAAATCTGGGTTTGACATGGCCTTGTATGTTAGGCAGGTCACCTCTGAGCAGTTGGAAGGTTTTTGATAAGAGCTGGAGGAGTTTCAGTCGGGGCACAGACAGATGAGATGTTTGAGACCTTTATCCTTTGGAACTTTGTTTTTTGTGGCTGAGTCTTGTTTGTGTGTCAGCTCAGCAGCATTCCAAGAGGTCAGGGTTATTGTACTTGATGGTTGGTCTGATGATAGATATAGGGAGATCTGAGTGATCCTTGATCTAGATAGAGAATCCCTTCATGATAAGGTGGGCTTCATGACCTGCTTTGATAAAACTACTTTCCACTACTTGGATCTACAATGACAAGACTACTCAACTTCTGGTCCCCAGGTCCCCACCTACTTGGTAGCTAGGGGTAACCTCACCTATTTGGTAGCTAGGGGTAACCTTAATTCTTTATGATGCTCCCATCCTTACTACCTTCCAAGCTTCATAAAAATTAAAACTTGAACAATGTTATTTGCCAAAAGCTGTATTTTATATTGAAAATCTCTGTTAATTGAGAATCCAACGATGTTTCCATTGCTTCTTATACTATTAGCTAAGGACTCATTACCTAATGCAAATAATAAAGGGGACAAGGTACACCTTATTTTAAAACCTCACATTCAAAAACCTTCTTAAAGCACACCTTTATGACAACCATATATGTAACTTCAATGATCCCCCCTGAACCTTCACCCTACTATAGGCTGTTATTCCCTGGTGCCCTAACATATACTGTTTTCTAACACTGTGCTCTACCTATGTTAATTGTATATATTGTAAATATGTTCTTACTATGAAACCAAATGTTCATATACTGTACTTATGCTTACCCTACAGATGAGCTGTGATCACATAACTGTACTATGATTATTTCTTTTTTAACTGTTAACCCTTCTGCAACTAATTATCCTAAGTTGTGCTATGACCTTAACTATGTAACCGCCTATTTTTTATCATGTATTTTTGTCATGTATTACTTATTACTGTGTAACTTTGTAGAGCTTTATCCCCAGGATTCCACTGAAAACAGACACAAGTTGTCCAGTTGGACTATCCTGGCCAACAAATGTTAAATAAATAAATAAAATAATAAATAAAGTGAATACTTGAGAAATGTAAAATCTATTTTAACATACATTTTGTAGTCTCTGTACAGGTTTTTTAATATTCCAATAAACTGTTCTGAAAATGCAACTGCTTCTAAAGTTTTAAACAAGTAGTTACAATCTACAGAATCAAAAGCTATCTCAATATCTAAGCTAACTGGGGCCAATTTCTTGTTCATTTCATTTGTTAAATCTAACATAATTACTACCCTTTGTATATTATTGTACTTTATTGACTATAAATAATGTTTGATCTTTATTAATTAATTTATCTACTATATCTCTTAATCTTCTGGTGAAAATGGAAGTAAATATTTTATAGTCTACATTTAATAATGAAATAGGTCTATATGAGGAGACTAACTTATTATTCTTTCCTTGTTTAAGTATAGGTGAGATTAATAAAAATTTCCATGAAGGAGAAATTATTTTGTCAGCCTGAATTATCTTGAAAACATCAGTAAGTAATTCTAAAATATTTAACAGAAACAGACTATACAATTCCATACTTAACTAACATCTAACCCTGGAGCCTTACCATTTTTACCTTTTTAAAGCTTATTTAACTTCTTTCAGGGTAATAGGCTTATTCATCTATGATACTGGTTGGTCATTTAGTTTACAAGTAACATTTTTCTTTAAATAATTGTCAATTTTGTAATCATCAAGATTATTATTTTTATCTTTTATTAAGATCCTCATGGAATTTTTAAAAAAATATTAAGCATTTCCTCTATATCAGAAGTAAGCTTATTAGTGTGAGGATTTTGGATATTATTGATTTGTGCCTTTTTTGTTTTATATCTTACTTCTATTCGCTAATCTGTGTAAATTAGTCATCGCATAACCATGCAATTTCATTTTTTCTAAAGCTGTCTCCACTTTATGTATTAAAATTGTTTGACATTTTGTCATTCATTTTTTAATTATTTCAGTGTTATCTATTTTCTTTGTTTGTTGTTCATACCTCACTTTGTGTATTTTATCTTGTATCTCTAACAACTCCTTAGCCTATTCTTTCATTTTATTACTAACCCATCTTCCCATTCTATCTTTAATATGCATTTTAAGGAGCCCCGTTGTATGACTTTACTAACTTGACTATTATCATTCAAAGATAAAAAAAATCCTCAATTTCTCCTGAAGATAACTCTTAAACTCTTTTAATTTCATCATATATACTGGGATTCTATAAATAATCTAAAAATTCTTTATATCCGGTACTATAGTAATACTTAGTGCATTATGATCAGATAAGAATAGTTTTAAAATAATTCACTTTATTAAGTAAATCTGTAGAGGCATAAATCCTATCAATTCTAGTTTGCATCCCATGTGCATAAAAATAATGAATGAAGAACAATGACTTATCTTCTGCTTTTACTAGTAAATCAACTAAATTATTACTACTAATCCACCTATTTACGTTAACTGATTCCAGCATTTTAGCTTTCTTCTATTCACTTGTATCTTCTATACTAGATTTGCAGTTAAAATCCCCTACTAAAATTAAACTACCCTTCCAATGACTTTGTAGTATGTTTAAGTGATCTTTAGCCAATCTTACACCTATTCCAGGGATCCAGTAAGCATTAGCTAATGTATAGAGTTTGCCATTATATTTAATTATTCCCAATGTATAATGTATACATTATTTTATGATCATTAAAGAATTCCATGACCTTAGGCATTACATTGGATTTTCTCTAAAATATAGTAGTTCCTCTCCTCTTTTTGTTAAAAGAAGCAGATGATAAACATTTCATAACCTAAGTTATTTAAATACTGTATATCTTTATCTATCAAGTGAGGCTCTTGCAAAAATATAATGTCTCCTCTATTTAATTTTAGCTATCTCAATAATGATTTCCTTTTGTTGCCATTATTTAGTCCATTTAAATGAATAGATAATATATTAAAACTATCCATACAGTGATTTTAAAAAGATTTATTTTAAAAGATAAAATGGCACATTTATCCATCATATTAATTTAATTATATATAAAACTCTAATATATTCCTCTGACATTATCTTGATATTCCAGATTTTTTGAATTCTTCCTTTCTACAAACTAAACTACTAAAATTAAAAAATTAAAAAAACAAAGACAACTATAACAGTATATAATACTAATAAAATACAATCTACCATGGATACCAAAGTTCCTAGTCTGCCAATTGAATAGTCAAGCTACTAAACTATTGCTGTGTCTAGCAACACCTAAAATGTCATCCAAAAATTAGCCAAAAGCTATTGCAACTTACAAATATTGAATATAATATTATATATAGGTAAAAATAATAAGAGGCTATTAATTTAATTATATATTTTGCCATTTAAAACTATTCCCCATTACTGCATATAAGTTTAGTAATCCTCTTCTGTTGATCATAAACATTAAATAATCTAACAAATAGTATATTGTATACCTATTTATATAATAGTAGTGTAAATTACCCATTTAATATTCCTAAATTATTCACCCATTCAACATTATTATAACTAGATCTCTAAATAAATAAGCATAACAGAGTGGGACCTGAAGAGATAAAGACATCTGTAAACTTACAGGTCAAAGTTAATCCTAACATACTAAACTATAGTATAAAAGAGAGATCAATATACATATATATTTATCGTCAAAAGGCACACACATATTTTATAGCTCTAACAAAAAACTCTGAATTAGTTTTTAAAGTACAAGTGCCTATATTTCAAATTTCTAACACATCAAATGTCAAAATATTAAAAAAGTTAGCTGATTTAACTACTTCATAAAATATGCACATTACTGAGGCTGAAGAGAATGTCTTACCATTTCTATGGAGTCAAAAAAAGAAGAGTTGCAGTCTATATTGTATTCAAAATTACAAAGTGTTCAATTTAAATCCCATTCATCTTTCCCAGATTCAAAAATATTGAAAAATCTGCTTTAACTTCTATCAAAATGAGTGCACTAATTCAGCAATAAAACACTCATAGGTTGATACTAGGCTATCTGCCCTAGGGCATTTACAAGCCTAGCCAGAGTGTGTTTGGCTTTCGCCACCCTTCTTAGATTAGTTGACTGTGCCTCTGTATAGTAGGTCACAGAAGGTAGCCCATTTAAGGATAGATTACCGTGCCTCTGTCTAGCAGTGACACAGAAGAGATCCCAGGGGTAAATTTACGATCTCCCATCCAAACGTCAAGATTCTTCTTGAAGAGGGTCATTGAGGGGCTCTGTCTGATATGGATTGGGATTTTGTTCCAGAGTGAGGGGAGCCTCTGGGATATGAATCTGTCCCTCCAGCAAGTTCTATTTATTTCTGTGCTGAGGTTTAAGTCACTGGACCGTGTAGTTCTGATGGATTTGGATTTCTTGAGGTGGAGCATGTTCATTAATTCTGGGTTGGACATGGCTTTATACGTCAGGCACAGATTGCCTTTGAGTAGGCGGTAAGCAACTGAGTAGAGCTGGAGTTTCTTTAGCCTAACTGCGTAGGGCATCTGTTTGAGTCCCTTGATCCTCTTGGTGAGGTACTTTTGTGGTCTTTCTAGTTGTAGCAGGTGTCGGGTAAGGTACAGCCCAAATGGGGAATTGTATTCAATTATGGGCCTGATGAGTGATGAGTAGAGGGGCACAATGACCTCTCTTGATCTAGATATGAACCCCTTCATGATAAGGTGGGCTATATAGAAAGTCTTTCTAACCACTTTGGCAATGTGATTGTCAAAGGAGAGATTGCAATCTACTTGGGTCCCCAAATCCCTAATTACTTCTTCCGTACTTAATGGATTACCACCTATGTGGTAATTTCTGGGCACTTTGTTTTTCCCAAAGGGGATGACTATGCACTTTTTGGCATTTAGCTTTAGGCCATGGCTCTGGCACCAGTTATCCGTCTCTGTGAGACCTTTTTGGAGGATGCTTGTATCAGCCGGCGAGTCAATTATGTCCCCCAGTTTGCAGTCATCTGCAAACTTTGTCAGCCATAGTCCTCCTGTGTTAGCCTGTACCTCAGAGAAATATATACCGAACAAGAGAGGTCCCAGGACTGAGCCTTGTGGGATGCCACTTTAACTGGTTTAGAGTCTGACATGGCACCTGCAATTCTGACCATGTGGGTTCTATCCCTAAGCCAGTTTGCAACCCATCTTGTGACATAGGGGTAGATATTTAAGCTGGTGAGCTTATTTATGATGCCCGAGTGGGGTATTGTGTCGAAGGCTTTTGCAAGGTCAAGGTAGGCTGTGTGGACTACCTTCCCTTCGTCTATGGCCTTGGTGACGGTTTCAAAGAAATTGATCAGGTTCAAGAGGCAAGATCTGCCCTTAACAAAGCCGAATTGGGTAGGATCCAGTGTTTGGAGGTTGCCAATGTCTTTGTTTATGAGTTCCATGATGATACGCTCCATAGCTTTGCAGACCAGGCTAGTTAGGCTTATAGGGTGATAGTTTCCAGGGTCCGTTGTGGCACCACCTTTATGGAGTGGGACCACTGTTGCTGTACGCCATTCTTTGGGTACATATCCTGTTGTAAGGCTGAGACTGAACAGTGATTTTAAGTGAGGGTTCAGTTCTTCTTGGAGCTCATGTAAAACGCAGCCCGGGACATCGTCCAGTCCCATTAATGCTGTGTTTTTTGCTTTGGAGAGGGCAGCTCTCACCTGTGCATCTGTGATGTCAGGGAGGCTACACTCTGTTGGGATAGTCATTTGCTCATTTGGGGGGGGAGAAGTTTGCACTGAACCTGTCTGCCAGGATTTTGGCAATGTCTGTGGGTTCAGTGTATTTTTTGTCATTTTGCACTAACTCAGAGCATATCTGGAAGTTTCCACCCAGGTTTCTGACATAACTAAAGAAAGCCTTGTGATTATCTTTAGCGTCTTGTGCAATTTTTCTTTCGAAGCTAGCCTTAGATGATTTTATGAGGGATCATAGTTTCTTGCTAGTACTGATCAGAGTTGCCTTCCCTTTCAGGGATTTTGCTCTATCATATAGTAGCTTCCTCCTTCCGTTGTACAGCTTATTTATGGCTGGGGTCCACCAGACAGGTCTCCTGCCTTTGGAGGAGTGTGTCTTGATTTTATTTGGGATAGCATGATCGATGCATTCCTGTAGGTATCCATAGAATGAGTTTGTAAAGGATTCTGCGGTTTGGGCTGTATTTTCCACTGGCCCTGGGGGTTTGAAGGATTCCACCTCAGTTTTTTAGTAGTGGGAAGTTTGCTTTTGAGAAGTTTTTGACCGTGGTTTCCTTTGCTGGGGGTGGGGACGGGATATGGATGTCCATAGTGATTAATTTATGGTCAGATCTTACCAATGGGGGTATACCTCTGGTATGGAATACAGAGTCCCCATGTTGGTGATGATCAGGTTCAGTATGTTTTCCCCTCTTGTGGGAGTGGTGACCAGTTGTTCCATAGCATTTGAGTTTATAAATTCTAGGAACCATTGGGCTAGGGTGTTGGGGCTTGAGTAGTGCTCCCAGTCTATGTTTGGGTAGTTAAAGTCACCCAATATAATGGTGTTTGGAGAGAACTTCATATTCTCCAGTGTCTTCAGGAAAGCTGAGTGGGGTTCCTGAGTTTGGGAGGGTGGTCTGTAGCAGGCTAGAAACTGGAAGGCAGTTTTGCTCACTGTTAGTTGCACATGGATGGTCTCAGATGCTTCGTGCAGTGCCATTAGCCTGGAGGTATGGGAATCTTTGATGAATATGGATACTCCCCCTCCTCTTGTGGTTCGGTCCGAGTTTTGGGGCTGAAAAGCATGGTATGAGGTATAGCCTGGCAGTGCTGGGGTGCTCTCGGGAGCCTTGAACCAGGTTTCAGTTACTGCACAGATATCGATATTCTCCACACGTTTCCACTTTTACTTATGAAATGAGTTATTTCAGAAAGCCTTAGTGAATTTAATAACATTCAACCTATAAAAAGCTTCAAAGTTCACATGACCAAGCTTCAAATTTTAGCATTCATATTCTTTTGAAATATTTTATATGATTTTCTATGTACAGTATTATGAGATCTCATACGTTCACATTTCTGTCAAATGCAGGTATATGCAATAGTCATCTTTCTTCATAGGTTCATAGGTTCATAGGCTGGTACTAGGCTATCGGCCCTAGGGCCTATACAAGCCTAGCCATAACAATTTCCTGGCTATTTCTTCCCACAATATTTACTTCCCTGGACCGCTGCTATCTACATAAACTTCCTTCTGATTTATCTCACTATCTTATAGAAATTTTATTATGGACACAATAAAGCAGTCCTAACGAATGTGAAGGGAAACAGCAGTGGAACCCTAAAAACTATTTAGTGCTGTCATATCAAGCAGCCCAGAGGTGAGCAAACCTCCTGCATCACTAAACACAGGTAGGATGCTAACAGTGGAACCACATGCTAAGTCTGACTTTCAAACAGGTACAGGGCAGTCCCAGTCACCATTCGGACAAGCCGAACCGGAAGACTTAATGAACACCCTGACTCAAAAGCAGTTTGTTATTTAAATATATTTTGGTCTTATTTCCTACTAGTAGTCAACCTTATTCTGTATATTCAAAAAAAACAGACCACTGAGTAAGAGTCAGGAGTACAGTAAGCAACACACAAACTTTAAAATAAGAACTCCAAAGCTGCCAAGACTTTCAGAAGAAGACTGCTTTAATAACAAGATAACAAATGGTGAGCTCTTTCACAGTTAATAATATTGCTTCATCAGACTAGATTAGTGAGAAGGGAGGCAGCGGTTAGCATTGCCACCTCACAGCAAGAGGTTCTCAGGTTCGATCCCCGGCTGGAGTTCCTTCTGTCCACAGTCTGTATGTCCTCCCTGTGGTCACGTGGGTTTCCTCCGGGTGCTCCGGTTTCCTCCCACATCCCAAAGACATGCTGTAGGTGGATTGGACATTCTAAATTGGCCCTAGGCATGAGTGTGTGCATGTGTGTGCTTTCTGTACAAGGCTGGGTGTCGGGCTGGCAACTCAACACCATAAAACTCCACTGCCAATCATGAGCAGACAGGTGATCCCCTGTGGGGACCCATAACCGGGGAAAAGCCGAAAGAAGAAGACTAGATTAGTGAGAAGAGGCCATGGTCAGTAGCAAGTGCATGTTTTTGCTGAGCACATGTACCCACTGAATGACAGGTTTTGTTTGCAGGTGTACTGGTGATGGTATGGGTCCTGCCGGTTGGGGGCAATGCCTGCAGAAGTTCACAGGCAAGGAGAATGATATGCTACTCCAGGCCTATGCATGTGTAACATGTGCCAACTAACAAAAATTGGTGCAGACAAGCAGGTCATGAACCATTTCTGTCAGAACATGGTGTGAGATGTAAATGACTTGGATGGTCATAACAGGTCCTCACAACAGATGCAAAGAATGATTACAGATACAGTCTGCTGTGTAAAGCAGAAGACTCAGGGCATCATAGTGGACAGGACTACCATGGCAGATACTCACCAAAATTGAAGTGGCTAACAGATATAGAGAAGCTTTTAGTGTTGCTTACCAGGCATAAGGGCTGGACTCTCATACCAGCTCATAGCTTGGATGTGGATATAAGCCATGCACCTGTTACATATGTGTTGCTAGGGGAAGCACCAGCTTAGTACTAGCCATAAAAGTTGGTTTTACTGGAGAAGCTCACTCAGACTCTGCCATAGACTTCTGTGAAGGAACATTTTGTTTGTTTTTCCCTATTATTACTTCTTTGTAATCTACATTGTTTTATCGCTTTCTTCTATTTTTATATCATAATGTATTTTCTTTACACTGTGTTTTAATTGTATTCTGTTTTCTATTTTCTATTTAAACTGGGAAAGAAACCAAAGCTGTGTCTCTTGTGAGTTACACAGAAATTAAAATTTTCCTCACCATCCTACCCTGTTGCTGTTGTGTTTTTAAACTCATTGTCCCTCTAATTGCCTGCCGTTTATGTTTCTTTAACCACATAATTCTTCCCCTATTCTCTGTGATTGGCTGTTGTCAGCAAGCACAAAATTATAATTTTGTGAAGTTACTCCTCCTTCAGCTATTTAAATGTATTGGCTTTCTCGCTGTACTCCATAGAGCCAGTTCCCACACCCATCCGAGCTATCTTGCTCTTTTAAAATCAGTGGCTTACCTCTTAGACTGCTAAACCTAGTGTTACTCCCCCTCTTTCATATCTAACTGCTTAGTGCACACTGCAGCTCTTAAGATACTAACCCATTTTTACATATTGCCTTTGAAATCTACATCTGGTCCAAGAACACCGGTCGTTGGAGAACCCACATTCTGCCAATTAGTAGTCAATTTGGGACTAGTGCTTCTGTTATGCTGCTGGTACAAGAGGGAGCATAGAAACATTTTTCCTGGAGACTGTTGATTGCCAGAAAGACTGATAACTGCTTCATAGGTGCCAGCTTGGAATTTGTACTACTCTTTTGCTCCTGGAGAAAAGAAGGAGCAGAGGGCACTGATTCCTGACTGTCTCTGATTGGGCAGCAAGTGTCTGTATGGAACCTTCCTGATTGGTCTGGTTGCTAATGAAGGCATCTACCAGGAAAAGGTTACAACAAGCCTACAGACTCCTGCATCATTTGGGAGAAAACTTCTGATCACCACAGAACCTGTGGCCTGCTTTTCATCTTGGGATTGATACTACTGTTTTGTTTCTGGAGAGATAATAAGCAAAGGGACATTATATCCCAGCGGCATGAAGCTGTGGTGAGAACAGCACTAACAGTAGCTTTGTAGAAGCCAGTTAGGTGAATCCCTACTACTCATAATTTTTAGCAAACATAATTCTTTCATTTCAGTAAGCACTGCTTGTTAGCTATCATCTAACCTAACTTCAGAATGTCTTCCTAAATACTTCATTCAAAAATCATCAAGGTCTGCTTTAATAGTTTCCCCTCAACTGTTTGGTAGTGACCTGTGTAAATGCAGGCACTTTGAGTCAACACTTTTCCTGTAAATGCAACCTTGAAATTTTACCAATACCTAGCTGCACACAGGGCAACTAGTTTCCATGGTGACAAGCACTGTTCTCAGAGCTGCAAACCAGATACTCCTGACTTTACTCTATATTTTCATTGCAACTGTCTAATCAATAAAAATGGTCTGTTGCCATGGATATGAACTTTCCCACTATCTCTGCCACCAGCTTGGTTGATCTGGGCCAATATAGAAATCACCTTGTGTTTCCTGACAACTAGCTAATTCTCAAACAAATTGATAAGGTGTATGATAGACAGATTTACAGTGTCACTGGAGGCAAAGCTCTCACATAAAAGCACTCCTAATGTCTATCAGTTGTCAGTAGTACACACACTGCAGTCATCACACATAGCACGAAGCAGACACATACACCCACATATGCTAAGTTACTTAAGTTCAACAATCTTAAACATCAAAGACCTCCTAGAAGAAGCCCACATAACAAATGCCCTCAGCAGCCCCATATGAACTCAAAACAACACCCACTTTAACATATACAGCCACATCTCATGGTGCCTTTACTTCTAAGCCCATAAGGCAAGTCACCCCGCAGCTCAACATTCTAGTCATTGGAGACTCTGTTGTAAGACAAACCAACCCTCTCACTAGGTTGAGTCAGGAGAAAGTCATAGTTTGTTGCTTATCTGGGGCCAGGGTCTGCCATATTACACACATTCTCAAATCACTGGACCATGAATACCAGTATGACTTAATCATAGTCTGTGTGGGTATAATGTCCTGTCTTGTAAGATCAGACCATAGAATGGTCTATGAAGTAAAAATAAACACAGGAACCCCAGTTAACCCTGAATATTCAGGAACTACTCAAAGGCTAACTTCCTGCTATTAAGTTATTACCCAGAAAAATGTTAATCCTGAATAAACCCTAAGAACACTGCTGTCTATGCAGAACTCTCCACATAAACCCTATACAAGCATGTTAATAGCTGAATAGAGGCAGTTGTACCCACTAGGAATAGGTTCAGAACTAACTCAAAAAATAACCCACCCTGGTGGAATTGTAACATCAATAGGTTGTATAACATTAGGAAGGAAATAAATGCTGGATCTGATAAGAGCCAAATAAATTGCCACTATGATTTCCTTGGACCTGGATGCCATGCCCTTACTTATATGTTAGGCAATGAAGAATGCTTTTCATATTGCCTTAGCCACATGTTGGTCAAAGGCCAGATTTACTGTCTGTTTATGTTCCCAGATCCCTGACTACTGGGTCAACTCTTTGGGGTATCTTATCAATGAAGTATTTAGCTTGGGTGGCAGTTTTCTCATAAGGAACTATAATGCATTTTTTGGCATTCAGTTTTAGTCTGTAACTTTGACACCAGTCATTTATTGGACCCTGTTGTAAGATATGTGTGTCATGGGGAAAATCTATAATAACTCCCAATTATCAGTCATCTGCAGACTTATCAGCCTAAGACCCTTGACATTAACCTTTACCTCAGATAAGTACGTACCAAATAGGAGTAGACACAGCATGAAACCCTGAGATACCTTGCTGGTGACCAGTCTCTTAATGGATGTGGTATCACCAATACTGACTTCCTTGGTCCTGTCTGTGAGTCAGCTGGCAATCCAGTAAGTTATGTGGGGGCTTATACCAAGTGTGGTGTGTTTGTCAACTATACCTGAACGGGGTTTTATGTCGAACACCCACCAGATTTAGTAGGCATGATCTTCTCTTAACAAAGCCAAACTGGGTTAGGTCCAATATCTGAAGGTTGCCTATCTCATTGTTGACAATTGATGATAATTCTTTCCGTGGCTTTGCATATTAGACTAGTCAGACTAATAGGTCGGTAGTTTCTGGGGTTGGTTGATGGCCCACACTTGTGAAATGGGATAACCTTTTTAGTCCTCGATTTTCACTGTACAAAGCCTATTTTGAGGCTATAGTTGAAAAGTAACTCAAGTGGTCTTGATAGGTCATGTTTCAAAGTATTTAAGAGACTTCCTGGGATATTGTTGGGGCCTAATGAGGCTGTGTTTTTGGGCTGAGTGAGTGCCATCAGGACCTGATCCTTGTTAATAGTTAGGGGTTATGCTAGTAGGTATTTTATGGAGGGAAGAGAGAAGGGGTGAAGTTTGAGATGAATTTTTCAGCCAGCAAATTCGCTATGTCACCATATTTAGTGAAGGTGGCACCACTGACAACCAGTTTAACATGTGTGCTGCCTTTGAGGTTTTAGACATAGCTGCAGAAGAACTTAGGGTTATCTTTAGCCTATGAGGCTGTCTTGACCTCATAACTGGCCTTGTTAGACTTATCTAGTCCTCTTAGTTTCTTGTTTAGTTTAATTAGAGAGCTCCTATCATTATGGGATTTGCTCTTCTTTATTTTAGCCATGTTATATATCCTATTAAGGGTAGGATTCCTCCAGTATGGTTTGTTTTTAGAGTTCATTTGGGGCTTACTTCTAGTACGTACAGCAGCCTTTATATAGGCATTTATATGGTTGTACAGGGTCTTTGTGAACAATTCCACATAGGTTACTGTGAATTCTGGGTTGGGGGGCACTGAATTTTGACAAACCATCATTTAATAGGACGTAGTTTGATTTGGAATAGTTCCTGTTACAGGTTTGCTGGGGTTATCAAGTTGATTTTTATATCAAATGAGACAGCTTTGTAGTCTGACTTAACCAGTGAGGACATGACACTGGGGAGTGCAGCACTTTCCCATATTAGTGAGTACCAGGTCCAGTATGTTTGAACCTTTAGTAAGTGTGTGTGTACTATCTGGTCAAGGATATTTGTGTTAATAAAGTCCAGGGATCTTTGTGTCTGTGAGTATGAGGCAGCATATGTTTTCCAGTCTATATAGGGGTAGTTAAATTCAGCCATTAATAGGGTATTTGGTTTAATGTTGAGTGTCCCCAGTAGGTCTAAGTACAACCTATGGGATTTTAGGGACATAGAGAGTGACCTATAGCTTGCTGATATATGGTATGGAACTTTCACTATGGTGTTTTCTACATGGATAAATTCAAGAGCATTGTCTGGTTTAGCCAACAGAGTTATGCTTGTTAATAATTTAGACTCAGACTCCTTCCGGTACTGTCCCAGTCTGTGTAGGGAACATTCATATTTTGCTGCCATATTTCTGATGCCATTTAAAAAAAAGCCATGGAATGAGTGGCTTAATGGTAGATTGCTGTTACTACGGTGTGCAGGGTCCTGGGTTCAAGACTTGCAAGGGCTGATTATTTATATGCTGGAGGGACAGGTTCTTAACCCAGAGACTTCCCATACTCTGGAACAAACTTCCCATTCACGTCAAGCAGAGCACCTCACTGGCCCTCTTTAAGAGAAATCTTGACGAGTGGGTGGGAAATAAAAAGTTCACCTCGGGGATCACTTCAGTGACTTTGCTTGACAGGGGCACTGGGAACTATCTTTGGGGGGCATGATGCCAGGCAGTCTTCTTGGGCTAGGCTTATATAGGCTCCAGGGCCATTAGCCTAGTACACACCTATGAACCTAAGTATTTCCATCCCTTGCTCTCTCATCATCTTTTATTCTAAATCAAACATCTCAACTATCCAGGTTTTTGTTGAACATCCAGATTTTTGACTTATATACTTGGTCTGTTTCTCATAACATTTGTGGTTTTCTGAGAAGTAATTGAGCACTAAAATCACTAAATAATTACATATATTTGAGTTACACGCTACATGTAGTTCAGAAAATGCTTACTAATGCAATAGACATTACTCTAGCAACTTTCTAAGTTAATAAGTGTAATACATAAAATCTGCTCTTGAATTTGTGCCTTTGTTCCCCCATTAGTTTTGGATTTATCCTGGACTGAGAAGAGAGGTATGTTATAAGCTCTGTTAAATGGAATGCCTATAGAACAGTATATTTATTGTCACTAAAAGAGTGAACAAGATGCTGGGAGAACTGTGATGATGAATGACTTTGTAACAAGGGAAAAAAACAGTATGTCAGTACTATTATTTATTGACTCACAGTATGTTCCAAACTGCAGTTTAGAATGGAGCTAATTACAAGTTCTTGTAAATATGCTCATATAAAGGAAAGCCTCTTGCGTTTGACAACAATGGTCAATAAAAGTGCTAATATTTAGCTGCTAAGTAGCCTGCTTAATGTCTCTGGGCAGCTGGATTTCTAGGCTGCCTGTGTGCTGTATGCGAGATGGAATTCTGGAGCCATTCTGTGCAGAAGACAGACATGTATGGGATTCAGAAACTTCATGGTGCATATACCAGTGACACAAATGAGCATAACTGGCTTTCACATAGATTGCCCCATATACAACATAGGCCACCAATAATACTTGTATGGCACAACTTTGCCTCCAAGCATCCATAAAACACATTGTGTGCAGGATTGGGAATTCTATAATGTGGATCATGGGCTGTGATTTCTTTCTTTCTTTCTTTCTTTCTTTCTTTATTTTATTTAAATGTGTTAACTGAGGTAGAGCACTGATCGCAAATAACCAATTTCAGTCTCAGCCTGCAAAAACATTAATGTTTGACAATTACAGGGATATATTGCAAGAGGTACATTATATGTAATTATACATTTGTTGAGAATATACAGTAATTATATATAATTAAAGAGATAAACATAAAGATATGCAATTTGTGTAGGGTCACAGAGGCAGGTGAGCATCATTATATACAGCTGTATATTTTAATTGAGGGTTATATCTATAGATGAGATTGCTTACAGTGCAGACCTAGATTTGAAGTAGTTTAGCATGGCATTAGTATAACAAGCGTTGATTAAAGCTGGGGGAACAGGGATTGTGTCAGGGAGTTGGAAATTATGACAATGCGGTTATGTAATTTAAGATAACTGAGATATTTGAGATTCATGAATATTATAATTGTTTCATTTGTGCATGTTTAGCTGACATATATTTGTGTACTTTAACCATACTCTCATCATAACCAGTGGCTACATTGCCTGAACATATGATGGGCAGTTTGGGGAGAATTTGGGTTTAGCTGCAAATATCTCTCTTGTTGTACTGCTTCTGCTCCATATGTTCAGCCTATGATGGTTTCTGCATTCACCTGGGGACATGTATGATTCACTATATCATTGGCACTTTTATGAGACACAGCTGATGTGAAGGATGGAATGTGCGAGTCAATTATACTCTACAGTTTTATATCACAGGGAACTGTTGCTGTGCTGGGCAGCTTCTCAGATGATATTTTTAAGCTGAGATACCTTCAGCAGCTTTTCTACTTGGGTTTACAGCATACTCTGGTACTCTGGTTATTGGTTCTAAAACATTTACAAGTGGGTCCACTTGCTGAATTTTAATAATTCTAGTAATGCATTGTGTTTTCAATGCGTAATTCCCATCAGTGGGCTTAGTCCTGAATGATGCTATAGAGTTTATGAACACTTATTACTGGAGTTTCATTGAATGACGTTTGGCCATTTGCCTTCCTGTTTAACATGTGCTATTCTTGTACAGTGCCAAGTTGAAATTTGTAATATCAACACAGCTTACTTTATCTTTGCAGGAAAATAACTGTAGTGCTAACAAATAAAATGAAAAAGTATGGAAAGAATGTAAAGTATTTTATTACATATGTAGGTATGCAATGATCTTCTTAAAATTTGCTGTTGTAAAATATAACAATCGTTTTATTTATTCATGCTGAATCTGGAATGGAAGTGTGTAATGATGTTGGGTCTAGCTGTGTGGGCACTACCATATTTCCAAGCTGCTTTGGGTGATGAGTTAGTCTAAAACAAAAATTCCAAAGTGAGTCATGTGCTTAGTGCTGTTGCAAGGTTATAGGTACCAAGTACCCTTCATGGCTGCCTGAGGATGGTCTTTCTGGTCAGCTCTTACAGGAAACCTCAAGAGCAATGGGAGTGGGCTTGATTACCTGCAGACAGGAGGGGGAAAGTCCTAGAAAAAAAATAACATAATATCTGTGGTTTTGTGCAATGTTCAGAGTTTACATACAACTTTAGTGTAGAATGATTGCAGACATCAGTTGAGTTTCATGGTATTCATTGGGTAGACATGCACTCTTTGATAAGTGTACATACATATAGCTAGGCTGGCCTCTATTCTGCAAATTTAAGGTTCTTTTTCATGTTTTTTTTCCTTGTTGAAATACATTCCATGTATCATATTAGACGTGCTTAGCTTGTGTATCTATAAAGTTTGTGGGGGTTTTATTTACAATAAATACTGCATTGATTTATCATCCTTATGCATTTCTGTCATAAGGCACATGCCTCTCTGCTGTCACAGATACGCCTCAGATCTGGCACATTTGTGCTTGTCCCGGTAATGTGCCATCGAGAAAGTGTCAAGCCTGCATGTGGATAAAGTACACAATCAAGCAGTGATAATTGTCCTTAATAATGTTGTTCTTATGTCTTTTTACCCTTATTAATAACAAAACGTTTGTATCAAGATAAGGTAAATCCATACCATATAGACTTCAACTTTGCCATCTTCCTTTATGTAGGAAAAAAGTCACTCATATTTTTCCCAGTTATGATGAAAAGCTTCATAAATAAAAGAAAGTCTGCTTGTCTTCACAACAATATCTTTGATCACACTATATATGAGACTCATTCCCATAGAGTTTATAAAGATAAACTGAGACACATTTTCATAAAGCTAAACCAAGGCACCTTCATCATGCTCACTTTCTTGTTTGCAAGGCATCAGGAACTCTGTAAATAATTAATATAAACAATAAGATATGAAATTACTGTTAATAATGGATGCCATACATTCACTCAGGAACAATATTTTGTCTTTCATGAGGGAGCTTTTGGCACTTGCATTTACTGCTGCATCCCCTCCCCCTTCTGCATCCTAGATATTGTGATTGTCTTTGCTAATACTATGGCATGACACAATATCTAAAAGGTTTTTACATTGCTGAGTCTGCAGTATACAACAGAAAGCATTTTATAATTGCTGGTAAACAGTACGGTCCAGTCAATGCAAGTTACCCTGTTAAATTAAATTCCCTTTATCTGACTGGTATTTATTTATCTACCGACAGTAAGTAGAGCAAGTCAGAAGGTGCTTTTCAGCTATTATCTGTTAGAGTGTACAACACACAACTATTCTAACAATGACAATCAGCAAATACTCAGGGAATATGCAATTGTGCAGATGCAGAGAATTAATAAAGACATGTCATCTATTTATCCTGTATAGCAATAGTATAGCCCAAAATATAGATGTATTTCTTTGTACAATTTTTAACTCATTTGGACTGAGGACTTTATTCATAAGACATATAAACTAGCAATGGAAACAATACAGTAGTACAGTGAGGCTAACCATGAAATGAAATACATAGCTACAGAGACTGAACACAGAATAGTTGAATGTATGCATGTGCAGTTGCTACAATATGTGCAAACTCTATGTAAAAATAATTCTGTAATAATCATTTATTTTAAGCCTGATTATCTTTTGCTGTTTGCTTAAACTAGGTGTCCCCAAACAGAACTGATGATGTGTGAGTGCTGTTTTTAGTTTTTTTCTAGGTGAATTGGTAGTCTGCGTTGTTCCAGTCCTAGGTCCTAAGCCCGCTCCTGACAACTGCCCTCACACCTGACTTGCGCAGAGGCTTCTTGGCTCCATTAACACAGCGGAACCTTTCTGGCTCAGCTGCTGCCTTTATTTGTCTGATGATTGTTTTTTTATTTAGCCATTTTACTCCACTATTTCTGTTATGTGTAATCTTCTGTCTCACACACCACTGAGAAGTACTCCCCCCTTCCATTGGTCTCTGCTGCCCTTCCCTACTTTCTACTTTAATTTGGCTCTATATTTTTTTAGAGGTTGGTCACATACATTGGTGCTCTCCATGGTATACCCAACTTTAATTTCCAGCATTTGTACCAGCTCTCCTTACCCTCGTATGTTTAGTCAAGTTGGTGACAATCCCATCATTATTTTTCTTTTATATTAAATCCATTTTCATATTTAGAACACATTTTAGTCCACATCAATGGTGTAGCTCTCCTACTTTTAATTCCTTAACTCTCCATTAACTCTCTTTTGCCTTACATGTACATCGTTCATTCTCCTTGTATTTTCCCTTGCCTTTAGCTCTTCTAATAAGTGGTTTTCAGTGGCCAAGACTTTACCATAACAGTTACTGCTTTATCTTACTGATTGTTTCTGCAGTCACGATCAGCTACGACCAGGTCCAAGTATTTACTGTTTTTGATTTTTAACGTGGAATTGCATTATGGGGCTTATGTACTGCTTACACTACCCTGGCTCCCTGGACACTTTGCGCTGTTTAAAATTCTTCCCTGGCAGTCTGCCTCATATCTTACTGTTTGCTTAAGCTAGGTGTTGCTGTACAAACCGGTGATGTGCAAGTGCTGTTTTTAATTGAAATGGTAGACTGCGTTGTTCCAGGTATATAATAAATTTATATTTTGCTACTTGTTATCTGATGCAATCTCACTTTATATTTTGCTGATAGAGTATAGTGATAAGCTATTACCATGTGCTAGTTTCTGAAAGCTGCCATGTTTGCTGATGTATTCAACTGCACTATATATGCCTATTTATAATAGTTTATACTGTGTGAAGCTAAACAGACATAATCTTGCTATCAGCAGCCATATGCTTTCCTTCACTGCATTACACATTAAACAGCTTCCACATGTTTATTAACTTGTAAATGTTTTGTACATTTAAAAGTCTTTCACCTGTGTTATATAGCATTGATTCTTTCTTGTTTAAAGCTGCAATAGCTATCTGGAGTAAATATACTTGCTATGACAAATGATTAGACAATGTTCTAAGGTGTGAAAACAACCAGAGTAGAAATACGTTCAATTTTATATGTTTTTAACCATTTACTGTTATACTATTGCTCTGTTAGAGCCATTTGGCATTGTAATACTGTTTTCTTTTACAGTAAACCTGCTGTTGTGTATGCATTACTGTATTTTACTTTCTCTGTTTTTAGATTCTCACCTTGACTTTGTACTAGCCTCCTCCTTCTCAGTACTCTCTTGCTCCCCCTAACTTCCCCACCCCTCCTCCTACCTCTACTCTCACCTCCTCTTGCCACTCTTATGCTTCCACTACTACTCTACAGTGACACCTACTAGTAAATTGCTTATCTGTCTCCTTACCAGTCCACCCTTATCTTGTCATTAAATAACTATTCTAACTTTCAGCAGCACCATATGTTTACACACATTGCTCAGAGTATATTATGGTCTCTCTCTTCTACCCTGATTGTACTGCCAGACATGATGATTTTGGTTGAAATAAGATTGTATATAATTATAATGCTTTTTCACCATTTGTTAGCCATGTAAGTGCATTTCATATCTTTGTTATATCTGTGTTATATTGTTCTAATTTTTTTTACTATTTTTAAACTTTCTAAGTTTTTTTTACTATTTTTCTATACTTTTATACCATTATACTTTATGTTCGATTCTCAGCTAGAGCGTCTTCTGTGTGGAGACATGCGTGAATGGACGTACCTTCGTTGAAGGTTGTGCGTCAGGGCAAGCAACTCGACACATAAAAATCTACTGCCAATCATTAGTGGACCGGAGTTCCGCTGTGGCGACCCCTAACCGGGAAAAGCCGAAAGACTCAAGAACAACATACTTTATATTAATTTTGTGGAGATTTTCTCCCGGGTCTCCGCTGAAAAATGGCTTTGGCTCTGTTGAACTAACCTGGTCAACAAATGTGAAATAAATAAATAAATGGTAACTGTAGGTTCCCTATTTATCTGCTGATTTTCATCTGTTACTATATATACTGCACCTCCTTTAACCTGGCGCTTGACCTTTCTCTGTCACTACACAACTAACTTTTTTAGCTTTGGTTTCTCCGCTCCTTCAGTCCTAGGTCCTATGCCCGCTCCTGACAACTGCCCTCCAGCTCCATGCCTGACTTGCCCAGAGGCTTCATGGCTCCATTAACACAGTGGAACCTTTCTGGCTCATCTACTGCCTTTAATGGTCTGATGTATGTTTTTTATTTAGCCATTTTACTTCATTACTTCTGTTATGTGTAATCGTCTGTCTCGCACATCACTGAGAAGTACTTGTTCCCCCCTCCCCTTCCATTTGTCTCTGCGGTCACTTCCCTAGTTTCTACTTTAAATTGGCTCTATATATTTTTAGCAGTTGGTCACATACATTGGTGCTCTCCATAATATAACTGACTTTAATTTCTGGCAGTTGTACTAGTTGTCTCTTTACCCTTGTATGTTTAGTCAAGTCAGCGCCAAGCCCATCATTATTTTTCTTTTATAGTAAACCCATTTTCATATTTAGAACACATTTTAGTCCACATCACTAGTGCAGCTCTCCTACTCTTAATTCCTTAACTCTCTGTTAACTCTCTTTTGCCTTACGTGCACATTATTAATTCTCCCTGTATTTTCCGTTGCCTTTAGCTCTTCTTATAATAAGTAGTTTTCAGCAGCCAAAACTTTACCATAACAGTTATCTAAACTGCTTTACCTTACTGATTGTTTCTGCAATCACGATCAGCTGTGACCAGGTCCAGCCCGCTATCCTACCCCAATTCCCACCCAACCCCAGTACACCGTACCACACCTACAAATTTCCAACACCCAACCAAAACCCAGCTTCTTATCCCTCTACCAGACTAATCCAGCCTAATATCATCTCATTAGCACTCCTGTTATCGAACTCCACATTCGAATTCCACATTTCCAACTAACAGTCAATATACTTATTACTTCAGCCCCTATTTCTACTCTCATAGACAGTACACCACCACACACCTATTCTTTATTTAGCTCTCTTCCCTTCTAAATCAGTGAAAACTCTCCATCATCCCAAGCTCTTAAAATGTCATTCTTATAAGTTATTCCTCTGCTACTCCTTTCCCTAGCCTCACATCTACTATCCTGTGACAATCAGCTAAGCACCAATTTCTCCTCACATACCATTTAATTTCCTCTCCCACATTACATAAAACCCATAATCTTTGAAAGTGCACCAACCCTCTATATTAGTGTCTATATTGAGCATTTTATATATAGATACGCACAACAATATACAACTTCTCATATTATTCTCAAGTACAATAACTAATGCTCAAAATCAACAGTCCCTAAAGAAACTAACCTATTACTTCTCAACATGAATGTTAGGAGCTTAGCTAATAAGGTACATGAATTCCACTCTAGTCTCACCCACTACTCCCCAGATATAGTAGTACTAACAGAAACATTGCTGAAACCAGAAATAACCAACAGTGAGATTCTACCCCCAGGTTACAGGACACACAGACTTAAAAGAATAAATAAACAAGGAGGTGGAATAGCCATTATTTATAAAAATAATCTCAATTTAAAATATATAGAACCAAATGTCCCAGTATTCATGAACACTGAAATACTATTTAGCAAGCTTGAAATAAATCCCAGTAAATACCTAATCATCACAGGAGTGTACATTCCTCCTGGGAGCAACCTCACTACAATAGAGTCAATACTCCACTGGGCTTCCTTAATATTTCTTCAGGAAACCTTCATAATGGGTGATTTTAGCACTGACTGGTTTTCCTGCAGCTCAGAAAACCCCACTAACTTCATTAACCTGCATGGTTTTACACAAGTTGTAGCAACACCTACAAGAACTGACAAAACCACCAAAAGATAGTCAGTACTAGATTGGATCTTAACATCAAACCATCCCACGTGCATTTCTCAGGCTGCCTCCCAGATAGCATCAGTGACCACATCCCTGCCTACCTACCTACCTACCTACATAGACAGTGTCTTCACCCCCCAAAAAATATTACCTATCAATAAATGCATAACAAAAAAGACTTTAAAACTCAAACCTTTGTCTCCATCCAACAACTCTGTAACTGGATCCCACTTGGATCACTTCCTCTAGATACTGCTGTAGATTACTTTAATTCCACTTTCCTAAACATATTAAATAAACTAGCACCATGCAGAACCATAAGAGTAAAAATCAAATTATACTCCTTGGCTACCAAAAGATAACAAGCAATTACTCAAACTTAGAGATAAAGCCTGGGCACAATGGCAAGCCAACAAAACACAAGTCAACCTAGATTACTACCGACATCTGAGAAATGAAACCAAAATCGAGATTAAAAATGACAAAAAAATAATACACAACTAAAACAAAAATAAAATAAAATAAAGAAACAAACAAAAGACCAGTAACCCAGTAGAATCCAGAATTATTTTATTCACTGTCTTCACTCTCTGACGTCTCAGCTGGAATGCCTTCAAAGGAGAAAACACATCCAAAAAACACTCCATATAAATAGCACAATCAATTTGTTGTTGTTGTTGTTGTGTCTTTCGGCTTTTCCCGGTTAGGGGTCGCCACAGTGGAACTCCGGTCCGCTAATGATTAGTAGTTGATTTTTCGTGCCAAGTTACCAGCCCTGATTCACAACATTCAACGAAGATACGCCCATTCACACGTCTCCACGCACAAGACGCTCTAGCTGAGAATCAAACCGGACAGCATCTTACTGTGAGGTGACAACGCTACCGCAGCACCACCAGCGCGGATTATAAATACAATCAATTATTCAATAAAAATTAAATTAAAGAAAATCACAAGCATAATTAAAGGAGAAATCTCCAATTAAGTTCAGAATTCATACCATTAGGTATAAGAGTATCAAATTTAAGAAAATAGATGGCTTCTTTATATAAAAGTTTATCCTTAAAATAAGTGTCAGTAAATTCACAATTATTACCATCCACTTTTTCTAAAATGGTGCCTTGTAAACCCACAGATGAACCCTGATGTGCTTGGTGAAAATGAACTGCCACAGAACTAGTTTCTTTAAATTTTTTTATATCTCTTATATGCTCAAGAAGTCTTACTTTGAATGCTGTCTGAAACTGATCAATATAAAATTTGTTACATGGACATTTACGGGCATAGATTATATCAGTGGTATCACAATATTCCCAAAACTATTCACAATATGTTTACAAGCCTTACATCTATTACATACATAGGTGCCAAAGTTAAATCTTAAATTATATACATTAACATTAGGCGTAATAAATTTACCTTTCACTAGAAAGTTTTTAAACTTTTCCTCACCCTAAATGAGAATTTAAGTTTCTCAGTTAACCATAACTGAGAATCTCCATTACATTGCATGTACTGCCAATAGTATTTCGCCAAACCTGTTAGAATGTCACTAAAGCAACTATAAGTAGATACAAAATAAATATCCGTCTGACTTCCATTATATGTATCACCAACTTTTTTGCACCTGGGGCAACTGTCTCTCTCTCTCTCTCTTTTTTATTTTGGTAACTGCTCTTTCAATAATCGAGCTACTATAGCCCCTAGCTTCAAACATTAGGCTTGTTCTCAGCATCTCCTCCTGAAGTTCTAAAGGGTCATTACATAACCTACTAATCTGTACAATTTTCCCATAGTGGAGGGCTTCAATAGTATGTGGGGGGTGACAACTGGAAGCTTTTAGATATTGGTTAATTCCATCAAATTTGCTATGTACTTTAGTATGTAACCTCTAGGCCCAGAAATATACAATCTGGCATCCAGAAAGGACACTTTTTTGCCCCTCTGTATGCCATCAAAAGACAGATTGAATCTACTGGACTGCATATGCTCAATAAATTCATCCACGTTCTCTTCTCCCCCATCACACAGAAAACGTAGATCATCAATAAACTGAGCATAGAATGTAACATGCTGTATATAAAGTGATGATCTGTATATACACTCCAGTTCAAATAACCCCATACTCAGGTTGACAGATGTAGGGGCAAATGCCGCCATCATAGCTGTGCCTTGTTTCTGTTGATAAATTTCCCCATTAAATTAAAAAAAACATTTTTTCTAAGCAGAAAGTTAACAATTCCAAAATATAGTCTGTGGCAGGAGATTCACCCATAAAAAACTAAGCGCTTCAATACCAGCAGTATGAGCAATATGTGTATATAAACTTTGCACATCCATAGTGACAAAGTACATGTTCAAGTTTCATAGGTTCATAGGTTGGTACTAGGCTATCAGCCCTAGGGCCTATACAAACCTAGCCATAACAATTCCCTGGCTATTTCTTCCCACACTATTTACTTCCCTGGACCCCTGTCTAGCAGGGCAACTGACGTGATCCCTGGGGTGAATTTCCTTTCTCCCATCCAATCATCAAGGTTCCTTTTGAAGAGGACCAAAGAGGCACTCTGCTTGACATGTATGGGCAATCTCTTCCAGAGTCTGGGGAGTCTTTGGGTCAGGAACCTATCCCTCCAGCATGTTTTGTTTATTGTGATGACAAGGTTTAGATCCCTGGACCGTGTGGCTCTGAGGGATTGGGATTTCTTTAAGTGTAGCATGTCCAACAGCACTGGGTTTGACATGGCCTTGTATGTTGAGCAAAGATCGCCTCTGAGTAGACGATATGCGACAGAGTATAGCTGGAGTTTTTTAAGGCGGTCAGCGTAGGGCATCTGCTTTAGGCCTGTGATTCTTTTAGTGAGGTATTTCTGTGGCCTTTCCAGTTGTTGCAGATGTCTTGAGAGGTACATACCAAATGGGGCATTGTATTCTATAATGGGTTTAATGAGGGATAAGTACAGTGGGACAATGACCTCCTTTTTTCTGGATGAAAAGCCCTTAGTGATGAGGTGTGCCACATAGAAGGATTTCCTGACTGTTGTGGCGATGTGGTTATCGAAGGTGAGACCACTGTCCACCTGTGTCCCTAAGTCTCTTATCACACTTTCGGTGTTTAGTGTACTGCCAACTATATGGTAATTCACAGATACATGTTTTTTTCCCAAAGGGAAGAACTATACATTTCTTGGCATTGAGCTTGAGCCCATGGCTGTGGCACCAAGCATCTGTTTCTGTAAGGCCTTTTTGTAGAGTATCCACATCATTTGGGGATTCAGTAATGGCTCCCAGTTTGCAGTCATCTGCGAACTTTGTTATCCAGAGTCCCTTAGTGTTGGCCTGTACTTCAGAGAAGTAGATGCCAAACAAGAGCGGTCCCAGAACTGAACCCTGAGGTACTTGACTTGTCACTTGTCTGGAGCTGGATTTGGAGTTGGCTACTTTTACAGTGTGGGTTCTATCAGTAAGCCAGTTAGCAACCCATTGGGTGACGTAGGGATTAATGCCCAGCTTAGTAAGTTTATCTATGATTCCAGAGTGGGGGATGGTGTCAAAGGCCTTGGGAAGGTCTAGATAGGCTGTGTGGACCGGACCACCTTACCCTTGTCCATGGCTCTGGAGACTGATTCGAAGAAGTCATTCAGGTTCAGGAGACAAGATCGGCCCTTCACAAACCCAAACTGGGTGGGGTCCAGTGTTTGAAGGTTGCCAATGTCTTTGTTTATAGGTTCCATGATAATACGCTCCATGGCCTTGCAGATAAGGCTTGTCAGACTGATGGGATGGTAGTTTCCGGGATCCTAGGTGGATCCCCCCCTTGTGGAGTGGGATAACTGTAGCTCTGCGCCACTCAGTGGGCACGAAACCTGAGGTGAGGGTATGATTAAACATGACACTTAGGTGAGGTGCCAGTTCATATTGTAGTTCATGTAGTACACAGCCCGGGATGTCATCTGGTCCCATGGATGCTGTATTCTTAGCTTTGGAGCAGGATATTGGCAATATCCTTGTGATCAGTATATTTAATGCCATTCTGTTTTAGCTCAGAGCAGATCTGAGCATTTGCCATTTAGGTTCTTGACATAGTTATAGAATGCCTTGTGGTTGCCTTTGGAATCGGAAGTTTTTTGCATCCTGGGATTTTCCTCTTTTCTGCAACAGTTTCTTCCTTTTGTTGTAAAGTTTGTTTATGGCAGGGGACAACCAGATTGGCTTTTTTTTTTGGATGAGAGCATCTTGGTTCTATTTGGGATGGCACGATTTATACATGAGTGGATATGCTCGTACAGTGCCTTAGTGTAGGATTCAGCAGTTGAACTTTCAGCTCCCATCTGCATGGGTGTCATGAAGTTTGTCACTTCTGACTTGAGTAGCATGAAGTTGGGTTTGGAGAAGTTTTTTATGGAGGTTTCCTTACTGGGGGATGGGGGTGGGATGTGGATGTTAAGGGTGATTAGCTTATGGTCAGACCTGACTAACGAGGGGGTGACCATAGGTGTGGAGCATCGATTTCCCATGTTGGTAATGACCAGGTCTAGGATATTGGAGCCCCTGGTGGAACTATGGATTAGTTGATCCAGGGCATTGGAATTTATGAATTCCAAGAACCGTTGGGCAAAGGTGTTGGTACATGAGTAGTTTTCCCAGTTAATGGCAGGGTAGTTGAAATCACCCAGTATTAGGATGTTTGGTTCTATCTTAATATTTTCCAGTATGTTTAAAATGTTTAGAAATGTTCCTATTAATTTCCACATTATTATTTTTCTTCAAAAAATCACAGACATCTTTAATATATGCAGGTAGCAACATCACCTTAGGTAATAACAGCTGAGCAATGTATTTAGTCCCCGATACTATGGGGCATCCAGGTGGGTTCAACGGGTCTATATCATAACATAGGTTCATAGATTAGTACTAGGCTAACTGCCCTTGTGAGCCATTTTTAAGCCTAGCCAATTATCCCTTGTGAGACTCAAACCCTGCACCTTGTGTTTGTAAGGCAAACACTTTAACGATTAGGCCACCCTCCCACCCAAATAACATTGAAGTGTCAAAACTGAAACCTCGAAGACTGAGAACAGTGATATTTTTTCCCTGGGAAAAAATTGCTGTTCCAGTACAAAACAAAAAACACATGAACACTACAAACTATTTCTAATGTGGGGGGTGAAGCCCCCCACACATCCCCTACTTAAATATACCAACTCCGAGATCACACCACAGTGGAGGAAATAGCAAAGCTGCGGAAACGGCCCACCAAATTCTTTCCCTGGGAAAGAATCTGATGTTCTGCGGCTTGGATATTTTCAGTCTTCGATCTTTCAAGTTCGAGATTTTGGTATTCAAACTTTTCAGCGTTTGATGTTTAGATGTACACCCGGGTTCAACAGACTTTTGTGTATTTTGGGAAAACAATAAAAACATGCAATGTCAGCACCATCCACACCAAATTTCTTTTTAGCATCATCAGAGGAAATATACCCCAGTCTTACAACCTTTCCATTCAGGTCCAAATACTCACTAATAGCTGACCTGTACACAGAAAAAGGGACCTTCAGATAAACATTGTCATCATTTAGGTGTCTATAGCACATATCCAAATATTGGGTTACATCCATAATAACAAGTTTGTTGCCCTTATCAGAGGGCTTAAAAATAAGATTCTTGTTATTGTTGAGTGCTACCAGAGCAGACCATTCAGCTTTTGTTGTAATAACTGTGAATTTACTGACACTTATTTTAAGGATAATCTTTTATATAAAGAAGCCATCTATATTCTTAAATTTGATACTCATACCTAATGGTATGAATTCTGAACTTAATTGGAGAGTTCTCCTTTAATTATGCTTGTGATTTCCTTTAATTGAATTTTTATTGAATAATTGATTGTGCTATTTATATGGAGTGTTGTTTGGATGTGTTTTCTCCTTTGAAGACATTCCAGCCGAGATGTCAGAGTGAAGAGAGTAAATAAAATACTTCTGGATTCTACTGGGTTACTGGTGTTTTGGCGTTTCTTTATTTAAAAATGACAAAAAACCTACCATAGTGCAATCCAAGAAAAACACCTAAATAACCCACAAAAATTCTGGACCACAATAAAAAAAAAACCTCTTCCAGCCTGGCCAATTCTTGACACCTACCCCAACAAATACAAGCAATATGGACAGTATAGCCACACAATTCAACACTTACTTTACTAACTGAATAGTATTATTTACCAAAAATAACAATTCCAACCTTAAACAATGACACCACTGATACCTTCTCCTTCAAACCTGTCCAAACCAGTACAACAAAAAAATTGCTCAACAAACTTTAACCGACAGCCCTAGTGGCTGATAACTTACCTACTGAATACCTTAAACTAGCAGCTAATGCTATCTCCTATCCTATCTCCATTCTAATCAATCGCCCTATCTCAGAGCAGTACATTCCCAAAATTTGGAAGATTTCATACATCATCCCAGTACATAAAGGTGGAACTCTACCGACTCTCCAACTACAGACCAATAGCAATTCTATCTCCCCTAGACAAAATACTAGAAAAATGTATTCATGCACAACTTAAGAACTACCTCTTATTAAATAATCTCCTAACAGATACACAACATGGTTTCCGGCCCAATCATAGTACCACAACTGCCCTGCTAACTTTCCCAGAAATAGTCAATCAACACAAAAATGAAGGCAAGTTGGTATCTTCCATATTCTTGGACCTGTCCAAAGCATTCAACACTGTCTGTCATCAGAAACTTCTCACTGAGCTCTCAGCTTTAAAACTCAGCTGCTCAGCTCTATAATTAGTTTTATTTATTTATTTTATTTTACATTTGTTTACTGGGAGAGTCCGACTGAGCCATCGGCCCATTTTCAGCAGAGGCCCGGAGAGAAAAGCTCCAAAAGCAAAATGAAGTAACAGACTTAACAAGTCAAACAGTAATTAAAGTATAACCAAATACAGTTACACAGTATGTACCAAACATACAGTAGAAATGTATAACAAGTCATCTAATATTATTCATATAACGCATAATTTAATATAATGCAAACAGAAATTAAGATAGATATATAGTTGATAAAGATACAATGCATACATAATTTACAGTTAAAATCTTAGTTTTTTGGGGGGGGCTACATTCCTTCAGCAGAGAAAGTCTAAAAATGAAAAGTGGTCAGAGGAAGAGAAAAATTAGTTGAAGGTTTGATATACGAACAAAAAAATGCAAAGAGTGAGGGGAGAGAAAGTCATCCATGTCTATCATGGTTCCATAACCACCTAGCTGGCTGACAACAAGCAATCAAATGGCACCAAGAGCTCTCTTCTCTCTTGCCTGTGACCATGGGAGTGCCATGGGCTCAATTTTAATTCCTGTACTCTTCAGTATTTTTGCCATAATGCAACCCACCTCACCTCTACTGTTCAGCACGCGGAAGACTCTGTGCTCATCTGTGCTGCTACCACCCTTCCACAACTGAAAGAAATGTCACAACAGTCCTTCTCAGCCATGGAATCCTGGCAGTCAAACTCACAACTGATTCTCAACCCTAACAAAACTAAACTACTGTTCTTTGGGTCGACTAAAATCTTCACTTCTCCACCCTCATTTCTCATCTATTCCTCCAACAATACCATAATAGCTACTGTATCTCAGACAAAACTTATCAGTGTTTTAATTGACAATAACTTGAGATTAGATAAACATTTTTTCTCAGAACATTAAAAAGACACACATAAAACTTGGAACACTATTTAGAATCAGTCCATTTCTCACCAACACAACAAAACAATCTATTGCTAGAACCCATCTACTCTCTACTCTGCTTTATGCCTTGTGACACCAGTGCACTGGCCCAGTAATCAAGGAGCCTCAATCCTTACCACTAGCACCAGTAAGGAGTGTGCACATTGGGAAGGATAACAAGTACACACACAGTAAAGTACAATTTCCCATAAGAGCACACAGAGATCACAGTCAGTCTGGGGCTGGTTTCTCCCTTTCTCTCCAGATCCCCAGTAAGATTCCCCACTGGCACAGCTATAGGGTACAGATCTTAGCCGAGTGGTCAAGCCAAAACCTCCAGTACCTTCTCTGTCCAACCAGTGCTTTGTATCCCTGCCCAAGTAGCTGACACACACATACTTTGAGATATGAATTATATACAAAAAACAGACACTCCTAGGGAAGGCTGGCACAGGTTCTCCAGCTATGCCCCCTCCTGCCCAGACTATAAGGTAGAAATTACTGTCATCAACCACTACTTATCAGATACTATAAGGCCCTTCCTAAAGGGTGACCAATTCCACTGTGTGCTATTACTGTTATCCAAATAGTAAGTGTGACCCTGGGCTAAGGCTATTGGAGTGGCTTATAGAGTATCACCAAATACATGCAAGTAATCTGAGAGCTTAAATTATCTCTACATAAAACAGCCACAGTTGAAAGGTTGAAAAAAATATTTAATAATAAATAATAAAAACACAAGACAATACTCATCAATTCAACACAATGATATTAGAGAGTTCAGAAATCACAGGACATTACTTTAAAACATTATTGTAGGATAGCCTCACATAAATATAGAAAATAGCTAGACCAATCTGGCTATATTCCTATCTGTCTTTAAGAGAAACTATGTTCTAAATTCTACTTACAAGGGAAAGTGCTGGTGAGTTGTCAGCTTCAAGACAAAATACAAAATGCCCAATCATTCTCTCTGAGGAAGTCTTAAATTGATAATACACATTACTGCTGAGTCATTTCAGATTATATCATTCTTGACATTTCTACTTAAGTTTTCCAGGCTCACAGAACTTAAAATTGTAACATTTCTTTTTGTAGTTTGCACCTGTCAGGAAGCCACAGCAATAAAAGACACTTTACATGTGAAACATAGTAATAATCTCTTAAATTAAGACAATACAAAGAATTTCCTAGCCCAGACATCCTGTCTCTGAGCTTGAGATCACACACAGTTGTAAATTCTTTACTTATCAGTTTTCTTCCAGCAGGGTGCACTTTGGTTACATTTTTGAAGCTCAGAACATGACAGAACATGACACAATTTTCTTACATTTGTTACACAAGCTCATATTAATATTTGCAATGACATAGAATTATTTACAAAATTCTATCTAGCTAGGCTGGCAGCCTTCACATGCCTCTCCAATCTTTACTAACTTAAAGAAAACTGATTTAGCAAAACTAGAAGCTTTTTATAATAAAGTAGCCAAATTTGCAAGAAATTCTCCACACAGATCCCACTACTGCTGCGCTGTCAGACAACTCAACTGGTTAGAACTACCCCACTACTTATCCTAGACCCAGCTTATCACCACCCACAAACTGATACACCAACCAGATAAGTACCCTGCACTCCAAAATCTTCTTCAACCTTGTAGTAGCAAATGGGTCCTTCGTTCCTTAAACAAATTTCTACTACAAATAACAAAATCCAACAGTTGCTCGAGGAATACCCTATACTCCAACTATGTCTTCAACATTTGTTCAATTTACGTCAACTCATCATAAATACAACTAACCCCACACATTTCAAAAACTACTTAAGACCCACTTATTCAACACTTGACTGGGATCATGTTCCACTCCTGGCTACTAATTCTCAGTCTTCCTGTACATTATCATTTTGCACCTTATTCTTCTAACCCTTTCTGAAGTTCAGATTGAACTCAACAATACTCATTACTACCCTAAGCTTATCTGTCCCCTCAGAGACAGCATACTCTCTAGCTCAAGCATTCCTGTCATACCAGACTTTTTTCTGCTGTTGCGCTTTTGCCAGGTTCTCCTGGGCCAAGCCCATGAGTTCCCTGAGCCTTGTCCTGAGGTTTAGGACATATGCCACAACAGACTCCTTGTGGGATTCACACTCATCCTCCCACTCATCTCGAATTAAATCTAGTTGTCCCCTAACCCTATGCCCATACAACAACTCAAAGGGTGAAAAGCCTGTGGATCCCTGGGGAACCTCTCTGTAACCAAACAAATGATGGGGCAAATATTTGTCCCAGTCCCTCTTAAACTAGTCTGCAAATGCCCATAGCATGTTCTTGAGTGTAGAGTTTAACCTCTCAACAAGACCATTAGTCTGGGGATGGTAGGGGGTAGTCTTTAGTTTCTTCACACCACAGTACTTCCACAGACAAGTCAGCAGGTCTGACATGAAATTGGCACCCCTGTCAGTCAGTATTTCTTTTGGAAAACCTACCTGCTGGAAATCTCTAACAAAGCATTTGCCACCTTTTCTGCCTCAATGTAGGACAGAGACACTGCCTCAGGGTATCTGGTATCATAATTTACTACCACTAGGATATACTTTTTCTCTGTGGAACTTAGGGTACTCGGAGGCCCCACAATATCCATAGCTACCCTCTGAAATGGCTCCTCAATCACAGGCAAAAGCATCAAAGGAGCTATCAACTTGTCTCCTGCCTTGCCTACCTTTTGACACTGCTCACACTTCCTGCAGTACCCTGTTACATCTCTGGAATTCCCAGGCAAGTAAAAGTCCTGCATAATACGTCTCTTTGTATGTTTTTTCCCCATATGACCTGCAAAGGGAATATCATGGGCTATGGCTAGAAGTGGTAGACTCAGGGCACTATCAACTGCTGTATTCTCTCACACTCTAGCCCTCCCTCAGGGGTCCACTCTCTATACAGCAGCCTTTTGTCCCAGTATACAGATTTCCCCTTCCCTTAAGAATCAGGTGCCTTACTAGCTACCTCTTTCAGGCCTTGTAATGTAGGATCTGAGAGCTAAGCCTGTCTCAACTCTCTCTCTTTGTAACCCTTGCCAGCTCCCCTTCCACAGGAAGTCTGGTATCCTCTGACAGCGGTGCCTCACTGTCAGCCTGGGTACTACTACTCACCTCTGCCCTTGCAGTCACTCTGTCCAAGGAACATCAGTACTGACAAGCAGCTGTGGCTCACCTTCAGTTTCACTGCTACAGGGTCACTCCCTTCCTGAAGTAACCACCTCACCAGTCTTGGCTACAAGTGTGTGGCCTGTCTGGGTTTCCCCCAGGCTAATAGACCCACATGCTTGTCTCCAAGCCTGACTGCATGTAACTGCATGAACACATGGTAACGCATTATCAAAATTATCAAAATCATTCCCTATCAGGACATCTGCAGGGATATCCTCAAACACATCTACTTGCTGGATTCCCTTTCCACCCTCCCAGTCAAGGTGAATCCTAGCCAAACATATTTGGAATGGGGTCCCTCCTAAAGCTCTGACTGGAGTAGACTGCCCAAACAAGTGGTGCTCCTCTGTAACCATTGCAGGCTTTACAATGGTTAGGTCAGAGGCTATTTCTCTCTTAGCAATGGCCTCTTTCCCATTCATTAAAATAGGATATACCCTCTTGTGGTAGTTTGGTACCCTTGCTGTCTCAAGACACCCTACTGTTGGCATTTTGTCCTTCCCACTTACTGTCTCTCCCACCTTTTGTTCCCCATCTTGCCACTGTGGACATCTATATGCTACATGGCCCCACTGGTTGTATTTAAAACATTTAACCCTAGGTCCTGGATGTGTATCTCGACTAGTGGCTTCCTCTGCTACTGGCAGATTCTGTTGGGGCAGTCTGGACTGCCAATCAGCTAACCAGATCCTCATGTCCTCAAGCAAAGTGTTAAGGCTTGTTCCTTCAGCAAAAGGTCTGCCAGCCCTTCAAAAGTGGTGACCTGACATCCACTCACCCACCTATGAAAATAAGTGCTTAGTTCAGCAACATATTCACACATACTTTAATCTGTCTTGTATCTATGCTCATGAAACATTTTCCTATAAGCTTCAGGTGTTAACTTAAAAATTTCTAGCAAACTGTTATTTACAACATTATAATTTAGACAGCCATGGTCAGACAGTTTGGAAAGAACAGTTACAGCTTTACCATGGAGTAAGGGGGTCAGGAACTGTAACCAGAACCCTTAGTGAACATCATACAGTTTACATACCCTCTCAAACATATGAATGACACTATCAAAATGATCCTCTCTGTAAATTGTGGAAGAAATTTACTGACCTTTGTTGCTGCTGGGGTTTGGTTACTCCCTTTCCCCATTACCTCCATGATGCTGGCAAATAGTCAGCATCTCCTTTTCATATTGCCTCTGCCTCCCCTTCTCCTCAGCATCCAGGCATCACAGTTTCTCATTTTCCTCAGTCTCTAGATGCCTCACTCTCTCTGCTTCTTCTATTTCCAAACACTTGGCCTCCAACTCAAGTCTATTTAACTCCTATGGATTTTTAAGTCCTCTGTGAAAAGGTTGAGCTGTCCATTATCTGAGAGTTGTGCATCTCCACAGCCAGTCTGATTATCCTCCTGATTGCTATTCTCTGATGCAGCTGTGACTAAAGTTGCAGTCATCTCTGCTTTAGTCAACTTGGCATGCACCAGTCCTTTAGCCTGGCACATCTCAGCCAACTTGCTCCTTGTCAGCTTGCCATACTCCTCTGCTGACATGCTTGCCTGCTCTCCCTGACTAACTAAGCTAACAAAAGAAATAAAACAATTGTGATATGAACTCTGAATGTTCATTGCATGGCTGATTTAGAGTACAAACATCTTCAGTGATCACTGTACACAAGCTACAGGAATTCAATATCCATGCCACTACAAGCCAATTAATATGTGATGTGGCTAAATCACCACTCTCAACCAATTAGTATTTTATTTTATTTATTTATTTTATTTTACATTTGTTGACTGGGCTAGTCTAACTGGATACATGTCCATTTTCAGTAGAGGCCCGGGGAGAAAAGCTCCAGGAAAACATACAAAAATAATAGAGGATATAACAGAAACAATGTAAACAGCAGTAATTGTTACATAAAAACATTATACCAAAAATTGATTAACATTTCTTTTTACAGAAAATGAACTACTCTTAGTAACTATAGCATAATCAAAATCTTTTAAGGGTAGTATACTAAAGAAGGTATAATATACTTGTAAACATTGAATTTATATGCAAAACTTACTATATAGAAGCATTATAAGAAGGTTGTAGTAGATGTAGGTTGAAAATTATTTGATGTGGATATCCCACCACTGCCAAACAATTAATATGTGATGCCCCTGCACTGGCCCAGTAATCAAGGAACCTCAATCCTCACCACTAACACCAGTGAGGGACGTGCACATTGGGAGGATAACAAGTACACACACAGTAAAGTACAATTTCCCTTAAGAACACACAGAGATCACAGTCAGTCTGGGGCTGGTTTCTCCATCTCTCTCCAGATCCCCAATAAGAATCCCACTGGCACAGCTATAGTTTTAAGATCTCAGCCGAGTGGTCAAGCCAAAACCTCCAGCACCCTCTCTGTCCAACACACACACACACACACACACACACACACACACACACACACACACACACACACACACACACACACACACACACACACACACACACACACACACACACACACACACACACTTTGAGATTTGATTTATATTCAAACACACAAATACTCCTGGAGAAGGCTGGCATAGGTTCACTAGCTATGCCCCCTTCTTCCCAGACTATAAGGTAGTATTTACTGCCACCAACCAGCTCTTTATCAGCTACTATAAGGCCCTTCCCAAAGGTTGACCAATTCTACTGTACAATGTTACTATTACCCAAATGGTAAGTGTGACAAAGGCCAAGGCTATTTAAGAGTGGCCTGTACAGTGTCATCAAATACATATGCAAGTACTCTAAGAGCTTAAATATCTATTAAACAAACCAGTCACAATTAAAAATGTTTAAATATATTTACTAATAAATAATAAAAGCACAAGACAATACTCAATAATTCAACTCAGTGATAACAAAGTTCAGAATTACAGGAAATATTTTAAAATAACATTGCAGGACAGTCTCACATAAATGCAGAAAACATCTAAACTAATTTTACTAAGTTCCCATCTATCTCTAAGAGAGGCCACTGTACCTAAATCTTACATACAGAGCCAGACAAATTCAAGTGCTGATGATAGGATCTTGTCAGATCCAAAGACAAATACAAAATGCACAGACTTACTCTCTGAGGTAGTTCTTAAATTGCTATCAAACATTTCTGCTGGGTTATCTCAGATTACATCATTCTTGTCACTTCTGCCTTTAGTTCCCAGGCTAACAGGAACTTAAAATTTAACACCTGTGTGTCAAAAATACTTATCTCTCAGAAGTCATAAAACTGTTAAACACTTTTACCTTTGAAACCTTTAATTATTTCTGTTTCCAGACAATAGAAAGAATTTCTAGCTGCATACATTCTGTATTCTGGCTGAGATAAACAATATCATAAACAATTCAACTTATTTAGTTGTGCTCTTTTCCAGTAGGGTCACTGTGGTTATATTTTTGAAACTCAGCACATAACATATACTTTACTTACATTTGTAAGACAAGCCTATGGATCATATTAATATTTACAAATGACGTAGGATTATTTACAAAATTCTAGTTAGCTGGGCTGGCAGCCTGACAACAGCCACAAAGCAGTTGATAATTTGACACCATAACTATTTGATAAAGAATGAAAAGGAATGAAATGTGTTATTCCTATTTGGTAGGGTGATTGTGAAACTTCATATGTGACCTTCTAAAGGTGCTTTTTTGACAAGGCTGAAATGCCAAAGCATTTTTATGGGGACTCAAACCGATAAATGGCTTATTATAAATTACATGTAGGCTATGGCCTCAGGGTCGGATTTATGTATAGGCTGATAAGGTGGCCCCCTAGGACGCCATTTTTCTATTTTTTTTTTCCATATTTATTTATTTATTTATTTATTATTTAGAACAATAAAACACTGTGTTTCTTTGCTCAGAAAATAACTAACTAAATAAATAGATAAATACATACATACATTTATAAATGTTCCACAGTACCCTGGGGGTGCTGAAGCCAACGTGATCACTCATGTCACTGTATACTTTAATATTATGAAGATTTAGCTCTGTGGGCAGGGCAGACTAGAAAGCATGCAGCACTCAGATGTAAAAAGGAATGGTGCTTGTTGTGAGCTCAGTGGGAGGAAATAAGCTAAAGTTTGGTGAGATAAGTATTTTTATCAGCATGCTGGCCGTGATTAACCAAATATTTTGAGCATCACAGTGCCTAACTTATTTGCTGAAGAATCATGACAAATAAGGTAGAGTGTGGCCAAGTGGGTCGAGCAAATGCCCTAAGTCAAGGAAGAGTTTAAATATCAGTCTGATTCACTTAAAAAGTTAATACAACAGCAGGTTTTGCACATCAACATATTTTATGAACAATATGAAGTATAAAACTATAGCGTCTAGCATTAATGACTGACTGTAATCCTTAGTTATGTAATAGAAAATCAAAACAGTTACAATGGACAGTTGGACCCAGCAACAATGCTGGGCTAAATAATGGAGATTTTGTCTTGGGGAAATACCATTTTTGTGTGGCATTAAAAATCACTGCTTCTGCCTTTTCCCAAATGGCACATCTTTTGTTCCAATAACCAACACTCATTTGCAAACAAGGAAGTGTCTGAATTACAGTCATTGCAGGTTTTAAGAAGGAATGGGGTATGTGGCATGTGCTAAATATGTATGGGGTGTGTGGTGATTAGCTGTGGGAGAGGGGAAACAGGATGCTAGTTGCATCAGTCAGAGAGGTCTGATGGACATTTTTGCCTTCATCTGTACACTGCTGTATGTATGTATGTATGTATGCATGTTGTACTTTTGAGGAATATGTTTATTTTATTGGCTGCATTTTACAGAAAGAAATCCAGTCAGTGGTATGAGGGTAAATAATGTGTTCTAAATTCATGTTTTCTTTTACTTTCAAAAAGCAGCCTTTATTTACATTAAAACAGTCTTATACATACCTTGTCACACTTTATAGACATAATGCTTGTCCTATGACTAACAAATAACTGTTCATTGTTTTCTATGAGATCTGTGCAAATACGAAACTCTTTCCTATAACTGTATTAGGTACTGTTGGATCTATTCAAATTTTAAGTTAATTGGACAGCTCAGTGGTGCAATGGTAGAGTTGTCGCCTCCCAGCAAGAGGCTCTCCTGTTCGATTCTCGGTTGGAGTGCCTTCTGTGTGGAGTCTGTATGTCTTCCCTGCATTCATGTAGGCTTTCTATGGGTACTCTGGTTTCCTCCCATGTTACAAAGACATGCATTTGGAGCATTTCTCCCTGGGCCTCTTCTGAAAATTAGCTTTGTTCCAAGTTGGACTTTCCTGGTAAACTAATGTTAAATAAAAAATAAATAAAAAAAAATATTGTAATACTGACACAAGTGTCAATGCTGACGTTTGTATGAATGTATCCTGTGGCACATAGGGTTGTTGGCTTATCATCATTAGTGTAAATAGACCTCTGTGGCACTATGTGGGCTACCATACAGAGGCTTATCACACTACTACATTGTAAACCATGTTGGCCATTGTATTGCAGAACCTTATTACAAAGTGTACAGTAACCAAAAAACAGTTTTTGTGATCTGTGAGCATAATGCCAAAAATAAAGTGTTAATAGACAGAATATGTACTATGTTTTGCAGTGCAGTCACATGACTTATATCCTTTATTGGAATGGAGTAGAATAAAGTTTTACATACCATGGTACCATGACATGACCCTTTTATGGGGGGAAGGTGCATTTTGGCTGTGGTATGTATAATTTGTAAATTGCTGGCTACACCTCTAGCAGACAACCAGCTCTTTTGGATGGGGGTAGCCATTATACTGCTGAGACTGAATGGCCAAAAACAGTCTTACAAATACTAACTCTGAGATGACCATTTCTCCGAATATTTCCTTTTTTCCAAGGTATGGTGATCTCAGAGTTAGTATGTAGAAGAGTGATGCTCGATATTCTCTCTTTTCAAGCATTTTCATTCTTTCGTTCTTTTATTTTTCTATTTATCAGCACTCAGCATTTCAAGTGCTGACATTTCAGTAAGGAAATTTTGGATGGCTAGGGAATGGTTAGAACTCGTCTGTGCCTGATTTTGCTTGTCATATCATCTCTTGGCGTACTTCTCAACTATTTTGATTTTTCCCTCATACTTTTGGTCTGTTACATATACAATTTGCAGTTTTCTGGCAAATCATTGAGGACATAAGTCACTACATAATAGGAGACATTTAAGTTTCAGACTACATCCATCCATCCACGCACAACCCCTTTTTCCCATTTATGCACATGGGGTTGGGGTGTCATTTCAATAGTGACAATGAACTAGAGCCAAGGTTTACACCACTGTGACACTGTAGTTCTTCCACACCACACACTCTCAGGCACACTCATTCTTCAGAAGATGCATGCTAATGCAACACCTGTTATTCTAGCAACTAAATTTATAAGACCAATGTTTAAAATCTGTCTCTAATTTAGGTTAGGAGGTATGCCCCTTATATATTTTTTATTTCCTGGTAAACAATGGCACTGAGGATTACAGTCAGTCAGAAATGTCAGACATACGTGTTTTGTGCATTTTTTTCATCAGAAAATTTTTGTTGATGTAAAACGTGTTCTACTAACTACATGAATTTCAGTATCATACAATGCTGGCCTATATGTGGGGGGGGGTATGACTAATGGCTGCTTTTTCATTATTATTCTGACTTTGCAGGATTACTGTGATTTGTATGAAGGAACTTGGAATACTTTAATGTGTGACTCCTGCTTCCATGGAACAAAGCTGAAATAGAATCCACATCTATCATTTTTAGCTAAAGTTGATGTGTGGGAGTGGGAACTGTCCATAGAAAGTAATTGACTCTCTTCTGGTTTTTCCTCAGTTTTAAACAGTTACTGTCTGGCTTTCAGGGCTGTTGTGCATGTTTGCAAAGTAAGATGGACTACTTAACTGGATATCTGAGATATGCACATACAAAGTAGCTATAATTGTTGAGTCTGTCTATTGAGGAAAACAACTAATGACCAGCTATTGCTTGTTTCACATGGCTCGTGTGAAATATGTAAAGCAGCCTGGAATCCTATAATTCATGGTGTCTGTTTATGTGGAGTAAAGGTAAACTGTGTTACATGGACATCCTGTTCTGTCACAGTCAGATGTCTGAATTGTACCCAAAAGTGAAAGAAACTGCTTTGAGTAGTATGGCTGTCTGCATAAAGGTAACTGACCTTCTTCTGATTTTCTCACTTTAAATTATCTTACAATAAATAAGGCATAAAATCTATTGCAGAACATCCAGACATCCAAAGCTTTTGGAGGCATGGTTGCCCCAGTACTCTTTGACAACGGCTTAGAAGTGGCATCTGTCCAGAGCCCTGCATAGTCTAAAATTGACCCTTCTCAGAGCTGCAAACAGGAAAACATTGTAGTTTGTGTTTGTAGTGGTGGTGATGGTGGGGGAATAGGGACATTGCCTTTATTTATTTATTGATTTATTTATTTTTGTTTTTTCCCCCAAGTCTCACAAAAGTGCACAGGTTGTTACAGCTTCTGTTGGGCTGGGGACAGAGTGGTCATTAGTTCTGTAACTTTCTTCACAAACTCCAGACGTTTGCAAAGAGGATCACTATAGTTTGTGTAGAAGCACTGTGCTGTCAAGTGTGACAAGTTGGAAACATTACTGTGATCATTTTTTTTCACTTTCCTCACAAACATCAGATGAGTATGCAGGTGGATATTTTTTGTTGGAGTATAAGTAAACATGCTGTTTATATGTATCACAGCAACAGGGTGGAATATATTATATTCTATTAGTTTTTTTTTTTTCAGTTTCATTCCAGTCTGACAGAAGGTACACAAACTTGGCAGTCTTTTGGAGGTAGGGGTGAGTAGGCATACTGTGTTTATATGCGACAGCAGCAACCTGAATTATATATATATATATATATATAGATATGTGTGTGTGTGTGTGTGTGTGTGTGTGTGTGTGTGTGTGTGTGTGTGTGTGTGCTTGTTGCCATTTGTGCCTTCATGCTCATCCCAGTCTAACATCAGACAGGGATAACAGAGTATTGCCACAGAACCTTGCTCCAGCACCAGAAAAACTCAGTACTCGGAATGAGTAAAAACAGCTTGACAAGATGGCCCTAAAAAAACCATTCTCTCTCTTTGTAGTTACTTCATCCAATATCTCCTGTACAAAATGGTAAGGGTAATTTCGTTTTAAGAACATGTCAGTCAAAAAACTACACTCAGCATAGAAAAAGTCCAACGTACTGCACATTCTCGCTGCCCTTACAAATTGGCCTTTAACTATGGCCTTCTTCTGCCTACGTGAATGTTGGCTAGAGAAATGCAAGAACGAGTTGCAGTACGTTGGTTTTCTAAATATTCTTGAGGTAAATACCCCTTTCTGTAAATCTTTTTCAAGTTTTACATCTAGAAAATCAATTTCTGAAGTGGCAAACGTGTAAGTAAATTTCAAAAATTGTGTAGTTAAGTTAATTTTAGAAACAAAAGTATTAGCTGACAGTTCATCACCCTCAAATAAGATAAAGATGTCGTCCAGATATCTTGTATAATATTTAATAAGGCTAGACAGGTCACTTGAAGCAAAAAGAAAGTGTTTCTCCCAATAACTCATGAATAGGTTGGCAACTACTGCTCCGCAAGGGGAGCCCATAGCAACCCCTTTTTTTTGCAAAAAGAATTTTTGATCAAACATAAAATAGTTATAGGACAACACTATGTCAAGCACCCCAATAATCACATCTATTTCATTATTAGGTGCCCCTAATTCCAGAAGAAGCAAAGACAACCATTCAAGTGCTTCATTATGGGGGATAGAGGTGTATAAATCAACCACATCAACAGTGAGAAAATTTAACTCACTGTTGAAGGGCTGATTATTAACCGCCTCTAAAAATCCCCAAGAGTCTCTGTTGTTTTACTAGTTTGTTTCGTTTTTGCGTTTTACACCAGTTTGTTGCGATGGCCACAGAGGGACCTGATAGCCCCAGCACACCGCACATTTTTTCAGGGACATCAACCACGGTGCGGAATGAAGAAAATGTGAACAGAAATTTTGAAAACATGGATAGGATGACATCCATGTTAGCAGCGCTATCAGATAAACTTGATAGACTAAACACAAGATTGGAAGCCGTTGAAAGGAAGGATGCCACTGAAAGCAGTTCCGTTCCGGAACTGCTTAGGAGACCATTGCAACCGCCTAGTTCCAGTGGAGGTACTGATATGACGAGCGGTTCTATTCCAGCAGGACAAGTGCCTCTAAACACGCTTAGAGGAGTTCACAATGGTAGTTTTACCTCCTTTGCACGAGCGGGTGTGAATACTTTACCAGCTCCTTCTCTTGGTCAAAATGCCGTGAGGGTTAACGGTGCCACTAGCGAACATGACTTACGACCATATGGAGATACTGCGGTTGTGGGGACTTCAAATCAAGTAAGTGCCTCATTTAACATTGTGAACTGGATGTCCGACACTGGGGCATTCACTTTTGCCAACGTGGACTCGCCTAATGTCAACCTTACGAATGGCGGGACTATCACATTATCGGACAAACTAAAATTGTTTGATGGGCATGTTTTAAAATTAAAGAAGTTACAATTAGAAACTTCTTACTTCAAACAATGTATACAGGAAGGCCTTATACCAAAAGGCCTTCGGAATTCTTTTGCCCCTTCAGGTTTAATTAATACTGTTGAATTTTTTAATGATTTGAAAGAATTATTCCAAACACAGGGGATACAACTACTTAACCTCATTATTAAGCACTATGAGCAGCAGGCGGGGCAACTATTACTGGATATAGAAGTGCTTGATAAACAGTTAAAGGATGACTTGAATTTTCCAGCATTCAAAATAGATTATGAACGTACTTTAACTAGCATAGATGCTATGCTTGTTAAATTAAAACAAAACAAGGTCAAGAAACTGACTAGGGACAGGCAAGCTTACCAATCTGAGTTGGCCTACCCCAAACTTAACCATTCAGAAAGAGAAGGTCGAGTAACAGGTGGGCAAAACTCCAGTAATAATTTTTTTGAGGCCAGTAACTTGGAAGATGTTAATGCCAACAATGACACACCAGATGAGGGAGAATTTACTACAGTGACTGGCCCAAGACGTAGTAATAGAATTAAGAATTACTATGCCAACAATAAAAGAAATAATTCTAACTGGAGCAAGAACAACAATAATTTTTTAGAACCAACAGGAGATAGTATCGGAACTTGCTAGCTCTCCTGTTGTTACTTTGACTGAAGAGTTTCCAATGAGTAATTGTTTGGAGGACAATGAGAGGGGTTCAATTCCTAGACCTGCAGGCTTTGAAATATTGACAAATTCAACAGGGGACTTTAAAATTTATAATTTTACTGACTGTATATTTGAAAAAGAACTGATTGAATTGTTAGCATATGGTTACACCTTTGTTCCCAGCAGGTCTGGAGACGTTTCCACAGAGTTAATCAATTTGAAATGTTTTATTAGGAAGCTGAATCTGAAGTTATTTTTTAATGAAGAAACCAATGACTCGAGTAATTGGTCCCCTTTAAAACCTCCTAGTGTGTTTAATCCACCACTTCACCCCGCACTACTGGTATTTGAACAAGCATGTGAGATTGATTTGAGACACTTATTTGCTAATAATTACAGAACTAGGTCTAAATTTGAATTTAATATTACTAGAGCTCAAACAGAAATGTTATGCAATCTTCGTCATAAATCTATAAGATTGCTTAAACCAGACAAAGGCGGAGGTCTCGTGGTATTTAATGACAGCACTTACAAAGAAAAGATGTTTGACATCTTAGAATCAGAGGCATACATCGAAGCATCTTTGAATGAAGTGCACTGTACATACAATAGAATAAGGGGATATTACCGGGATTTTTTTCTTGAAAACAAAATCAATCAGGATACATATAATTTCATTGATAGAACATTACCAAAAATACCGGTAATGTTCGGCATCCCAAAAATACATAAAGATCTGTTGAACCCCCCTATGAGAGCCTTAATAGATGGCAGGTCCTCCATTACCTATTTTGCAGCTAAATTAGTAGATAGAATGCTGTCCAAATATATGGAGAATCTCCCATTGATCTGTAAAGACTCTTGGGGATTTTTAGAGGCGGTTAATAATCAGCCCTTCAACAGTGAGTTAAATTTTCTCACTGTTGATGTGGTTGATTTATACACCTCTATCCCCCATAATGAAGCACTTGAATGGTTGTCTTTGCTTCTTCTGGAATTAGGGGCACCTAATAATGAAATAGATGTGATTATTGGGGTGCTTGACATAGTGTTGTCCTATAACTATTTTATGTTTGATCAAAAATTCTTTTTGCAAAAAAAAGGGGTTGCTATGGGCTCCCCTTGCGGAGCAGTAGTTGCCAACCTATTCATGAGTTATTGGGAGAAACACTTTCTTTTTGCTTCAAGTGACCTGTCTAGCCTTATTAAATATTATACAAGATATCTGGACGACATCTTTATCTTATTTGAGGGTGATGAACTGTCAGCTAATACTTTTGTTTCCAAAATTAACTTAACTACACAATTTTTGAAATTTACTTACACGTTTGCCACTTCAGAAATTGATTTTCTAGATGTAAAACTTGAAAAAGATTTACAGAAAGGGGTATTTACCTCAAGAATATTTAGAAAACCAACGTACTGCAACTCGTTCTTGCATTTCTCTAGCCAACATTCACGTAGGCAGAAGAAGGCCATAGTTAAAGGCCAATTTGTAAGGGCAGCGAGAATGTGCAGGACTTTTCTATGCTGAGTGTAGTTTTTTGACTGACATGTTCTTAAAACGAAATTACCCTTACCATTTTGTACAGGAGATATTGGATGAAGTAACTACAAAGAGAGAGAATGTTTTTTTTAGGGCCATCTTGTCAAGCTGTTTTTACTCATTCCGAGTACTGAGTTTTTCTGGTGCTGGAGCAAGGTTCTGTGGCAATACTCTGTTGTTTTACTAGTTTGTTTCGTTTTTGCGTTTTACATCAGACAGGGATACACAGAAGATGCCTGTTTTTTTTTGGGGGGGGGGGGTAAAAGGCAGTTACTGTTCTCATATATGATTTATGCTTCCTTGCAACATTTGTCTTGTCAATCTCTAGTGAACTGTTAGTTGTTAATTCTGAACATTAAGCCTTGGCTACAACTTATATCTTCATTGAAATAAAAGTAAACAAGGTTGAATTTTATTCCTTTGAATTTCTGTTCAGGCCATACTTGGATCTAAAAGCTGGAAAAAAGCTTTAAAATTCACTTAGATCATCTAGAACCCTCATGGCTTCTGGTGGCCTAGCAGCCCCCAGACCCCATTTTAATGCAGTTACAGTATTTCCTCCAAGTGTAGTCTTGGGCACTTAGCACATGTTTAAAGAATGCAGGGAAAAGCAATAAAAAAAACTCTGAAATTCTTTCCTTAATCAAGATTTTTGTTCAGGACATCATTTGCTTAAAAGGTTGGAAAAAATACACTTCCAGCATCTAGAAAATCCATGGCTAGGCCCCCAGACTTCCAGCTTCAATTATTCTATTTCCTCCACATTTATTACAGAGCAGTCCTGGTCAGTTAGGGTGTGTCAGTGGATACAAGCTTTGAAATGCACCTCATTGCATCTAGATTCCCAATGGCTTAATGCAGTTATTTCATCTACAGTTATCACAGTGCAGTATTTTCTAGTTAGGATGTGTTGAATAAATGAATGCAGGACAAGAAAAATGAAGATTAAGACAACTTGTGAGAAAGCAAAGAAAAAAGTAATATGGTTGATGTGGATAGGTCAGAATGAGGCTGGAGACTAGTGAGGCAATAGGTGATGTGCATGGGGAGGGGTTAGTAGGCAGTGGGAAGTGCCATGGAACACTTTGCTTAGGATGACAGTTCGCACAAGGAAGGACCTGCATGGCCTACTAGGATTTCATGATGCCCTAGTCATGTATATGTCTAGGAAAAATGAGCATATTTAGAGCATTGTATAGGAAAGCCATGCCTTTGATATAGAAAGGATTTTAGATTGGAAAAAATAAGTTACTTTAAAACAGCTACTAAACGTATCAGGGGTATGTGGTTAGAAATGTTGTAACCTCCCTTACAACACCACCATAACTACCACTGCCAAGAAGTAAGAAGGGTCTTGGTGGTTAGTTTACAGAATGCCCAATAGGAAGATGTGGAGAGCAATTCCACCAATGGTTTGAGGCAGTTTTAATAAAAGGCTGTATGTCTAAAAGAAAAGAGCAGCTGAGAGACATTGATCCAAAGTAAAACAAAGCCTCATAACCCTGAGAAGTAGTAAGACTTGTTATAATCACAGCTCTGGTGCACTGTATGTTATAAGAACGTACAAAGCCAGACGTAGACCTTCAACTCAAACAGTATAAAAAAACTTTTTTGTTGAAATCCCCTTTTATTGACTGCAAATGATAATGCACCCCTCTAAGTTTACATTTTTGGGAATGATATGCATTGTATGATGTTATCAGCACTATATTATTATCTCAAACAATATCACCAAAGCAATTTGTAGCAGCAGAAATAATGGGAATAGAATAAGCTTCATAAATTACATTATTACTACTATTATTAGTCAGGTGGATGTAGTAGTACAGGACCCTCTGTTACACATGAGCAATAGCTGTTACCCCTACAGAGTAATTATAGACTCACCACTTAAACTATAGTGGCAACACACCCTCTACATGTTTTTTAGCAAGATAACATGAAACCATATTACTCAGTTATCCAAATGAAGGTTTTAAAAACTTGTGACTTGTTTACCCAACAGCTGTACTGTAGGACTGCTGGAATCAATTCATACTTATTTGTTCTTCCAGGAAAAATTGCTTTGGATGTAGATGCTAAAGTTAAAGTGGTGACAAGAATTAATCTTTTTCAATGTACAAGGATGCTCCCTTTTCAAATGTCGGCACTTGGCAAAGAAATGACTGAAAGCGCAGGAGAATAACAAATCTTGATGATCACTCTTCTGCTTTAAGCTTCTTTTTTACCCTAGGGTTGCCACCTCTCTTGATGCTGAAAACCAGAGCAAAGCCATGCCCCCTGCACTACCCATGACTCTTCTCAGGCCCAACCATCTCCACCCATATCCACAACCATAAATACATACGTTATTAGGAAGGAACTTCCCTTTTAGTCCATTTTTGCTTAACTAATCTATGTCATGTTACCAGTGGTGTAGCTAGAGTTTGTGCCACCTGGGGCTGCCTTTGAGTTTGCCACCCCTCCACCCTCACAAAATTATGGTCAGATGGGTCACCCCATACACAGCCCCCCCCTCAGCCATTCCACTGTCCCATTACTTCGCTATTTCTCCCCATTTACCATAAACACTATAATGTGCATACTGTTTTATGCTTTACTTCTACAATGATTACTTGGATTTAATTTAAAACATTTATTTTAAATTTTATATCACAAACACTGATAGACATCTGCTAAACAAAACAATACAGGCTCACAATGAAAACAAACTTAGCATTAAAACTTCTCTGCCCTTGAAACTCGCATTCATTGAAACAGCATTGAAACTCACATTCAAAGAAAATGCATCTGGCCACTGGAGGCTAAAGTTAACTTTGGGCTGTTTTCAAATCATAGGCCCGTTGCACACATATGTAGCACCATACCAACATACATGTGTTCTTTGATTCTCCTTCTTAATGGTATTAAATTATATTCCTTGTATAATACAGCGCACTTTTTAGACAGTGTTTTAAATGTATTGTTGTGAACATTTTTCCAGTAAGCAGTGAAAGAAAATGTAAGAAGCAATAACGACAAAACTGCCCAATTCTGAACACTTTCATCATAAAAGTCTACTCAAACTTCTGTTGTTAGAATCTACCAATATCAGTAAATATGCACAATATATGCAGAAGTAAAAGTCATGTAAATAATTCCACATTAAAGAGACCTGTAACTAATGAAGAGGTTGCTGCTAGCAAACAACTTTATATTTCATCATTTCATTTACAAATAAAGTGCCTGCTACCCTTGAAGAATAAATTGCCTATGTTGCATTAAAAAAATGATAAGCTGGTAATATTGTAATAGGGAATGCATGACAAACTGGTAACAGGTTCATAGTTACTAGGTATCTCTTCCAAAGGAGGACATACTTAGGAATGCAGCATCAACCATCTACCCCTTTAAAGTACAACACAGTACAGCAATCCATCTACATACTGTGGGAGTAGAACCCACAGCCTTCTGCATCAAAAGCAAGTATACTACCTGTTGTGCTGCTAACAATGCTTTTAAATATTTTAGCACAGTAGTGATATAATTTGCTAAACAACTGTTGCACGTTGCAATCAGACTTGGCATAAGCAGCACTAAACATTTCCCCTGAAGCTCTCAGCTCCTTGTAAAATACACTTGATACTCAACTATATCTCTCAACTTTGCAGCACAAGAAATCTGGAAAAAGACAAAATGTATTGGGGGGGGGGGGCAAAGGCCCAAAACCAGGGACCCATTTTAAACATTGCTTGTATAATCTTAGGAAGTTGCTAGAATAAAATGTTTAGTGTTACCATATGTTTCCTGAAAAACAGGAAGACTGAAACTTAAATGAATGTCATTATTTAGTGAATTCAGTCCTCACTGATTTACCAGGAAACCACAAATTTTAAAAGGAACAGACCAAAAGTATGAGACAAAAATCAGCTATGGACCCAACTCCTTAAGTGGTGATAGGGGTAAAGAACTCAGGCTCTTGTTTCTTGTATTTTAAGGTACAGGTTTGAGCCTGAATATCACTAATTGGGGCACACACACACACACATACACACACACACACACACACACACACACACACACACACACACACCTTGCGATTTACAGAGGCAGCTTGTTGAACACTTACTTAATAAATAGGTAGGCACAGTGAATGAAATCAAACAGAGGAACCTCAGAGGCAGCACACACCTTGTGACTTAAATAGGCAGCCTGCTGAACACTTACACACCAAATCTTGTGTGAACCAATTAAGCAGAGGCAGCAATGAAATCTTGAACGCTTACTTGCAGAGGCAGTGCAATAAACAGGTTTCTTGTTTCTTTTCCGTGACCATTAAATATAGTGTGCGGGTGAAGGAAGGACGTCTGTGCGATAATGCACAGACGTGATAGAATGGAACCCCTTAAAAACACTGTATTTTTTTTAAAGTCACTTGGCAAAAGTGTCGCCATCACCTCTCTTGCCCCTCCCTAGCTATGCCGCTGCACGCTACTCTTTTATTCTTTTGTAGAATATCTTGGGGCTCCACTGCATCTCTTAAGCAATGCTTTTTGTGAAAAAAACGAGGTTGCTTTTTAACAAACTCAGGCGTTCTGTCTACATTTTTAAACAGAATAATGGAGTTTTTACAGTGCTTTCTGGACTACTGGAAAATCATTCTGATTTCCGTATAGTCTGGAAAAATAACAGATAAGTGGTAAGCCCCCCTGCACCTCTGAAAGTATACTAACTCTGACATTGCAATACCTCAGAGAAAAGGTAACATTCTGGGAAATGGCAATCTCAGACTTAATACATGTATGTCTATTTTTTTCAGCCATTTATTCTCCATGTTTTAGGACTAGGCCTAGCAGATTCTGACATTTCAAATGGTTACTGTGCAGGGGTCCTGAAGCATATTAACTGAATATTAGATCTGTAACCATCTAGGTAAAAGTACTGAAAATGTTACAGGCTGTGTATATCACACATGTTCTTGCTTTAGAGTCTGCCAGTTTCTAGTACTCAATTGACCGTGTGGTTTTAGGGATACTCAGTATTGCAACATGATCAAGAGATTGTAACCAAGACAACCTGTATCTAGAGGATGTGCCTAAATTAATTACATTAATGATGAAAGGGTTTTCAAATTCATTCAGTGGAGCTTATAATAAAAACGTATTTACTTTAAACACTTTGACCTTAACTTTATAGCCCCTTCTGTTGCTGATGAACAGATTCCTGCTAAACTGCTGCTACCTTATTTGTATGCAAAGTGCTGTTAATGATCACAACAGTTTGATTAATGTTAGACGTTACATGATTTTGTAAACACAAACTTCCTGGACCAGATTGTCACTACACTGACCAGGATGCAAACATACTGGATCTGGTCCTCACTAATACCGGAGAGTGTGGCACACCCCCTAGTGTAATGTCTTCTCTTGTAAGGTCAGATCACAAAATGGTGTATTTTGAAGAAAAATAAAGCCTGGAACTCCAGTTAACCCAGGAATGTTCAGGAACTACTTTAGGGCCAACTTTGTACTATTAAGTGATAACCTGGCAAAATTTCAAGCCACCATAAATCCTGAGAACACTGCTGCCTGCATGTAACTGTTCACAGAAATCATGTACAAACATGTTAATAGCTGCCTAGAGGTAGTTGTATCTACCAGGAAGAAGTACAGAACTAACTTAAAAAAGCCACCCTGGAGGAATCACATCAAAAGGCTGTGTAACAGAAGAAAGAAAATCATGGCAAAAATTAGGAGGTGTAGCACCTAGCAGGATAAAAGCACTCTCATCAAACTAAACAAAACAACTCAGAGGACAAATAAAATCTACCAAAGGCAAATTTGAAGTAAGTTTAGCCTCCCAGCTAAGGACAACCTCAAGGCATTCTATAGCTATGTCTGCAACCTGAAAGACAATATAGAATTGTGTGTAGAGCTCATTGTTAAAGGAGCCACCTATACTGAGCCAGATGGTATTGCAAACCTACTGGCAGACAAATTTACCTCTAACTTTACCCCTCTCTCCCCTGCAACCTCCTCTCAGGAAATACCATCAAATATAACTCCCCAACTATCACTAGGGAATGATTCCTCAATGCACTCTGTAAAGCTAAGAACACAGCATCAGTAGTCCCAGACAGTATCCCAGGATGCCTTCTAAATAGGAAGAAACATGACCTATCAGACCGTCTGGAATTGCTGTTTAACTGTAGCCTCCAAACGGACTTCATGCCTCATGAACAGACAACAGCAACAGTCATCCCGCTGCAAAAAGGCTGGCCATCAACACACCCTGGAAACTACCGACTCATAAGTCTCGCTAGTGTGCAAAGCCATGGAAGTAATTATCATGGAACTGATCAATAATGACATAGGAAACCTCTAAACACTGGACCCAGCACAATTTGGCTTTGTCAAGGGCAGGTCATGCCTATTTGACCTGGTGGACTTTGAGAAGATCACCAAAGCAATGGATGAGGGCAAAATGGTTCACACTGTCTACCTTGACCTGGCCATGGCATTTAACACAGTACCCTACTTGGACATTATTGACAAACTCCAGAGGTTAGATATAAACCACTTCCTCAGCCCTTCCACTAAACAAACCTTTGCTTCCACTTACTTACTCCCTTTTCTCATCTATTGTGACCCTCTACTTATCAACCTTCAAATTATACTAAAAGCCAAGCTCAAGACTTGTTATAACAAAATTGCCAAATTCACAACTAATTCAAAAAGTTCATCCAGCACTGATCTGCTGTACACTCCCTAAAATGGCTGGAACCACCAAACTACCTCACTTATCTGCAACTAACTACAGCTCACAAACTAATCTTTAAACCTTCAGATTGTCCTGCCCTTAGCTCAATATTTACATACTACCTTTCAAAGGGGCTTCTCAGGTCTGAGAATCAGCAACGTTGACAAGTTTATAAACCAAATCTACCCGGTCAGCTTCTTTACTCCTACTCTATACCCAAACATTGGAATGCTCTACCTTTAACTATTAAACAACACAGAATCTTACCTCTTTCAAAACTTTTTTGCATGAATACCTATCCTCTATCTGGAACTGTACATGCACTCAGCCTCCTTAGAATATTTAAGAAAAGTGATATTTATCCTATCTACTGTTATGTTATGTTTACCAAACTTTTTCTCTGCTCAAATACCTTGAAAATTCTTGTAATGTTACTTTTTTATTTGTTGCGACTGGATTGCTAATTTGTTTTTACATGTAAGCTAATTGTTTGTCAGCTAAGTGATAGCCAACCTTTGTATATACTTCTGATTTAATATTACCAATGTATAAATTCAACTTTTATTCATGTACTGAGGAGCTTTTCTCCCTGGGCCTCCACTGAAAATGGGCTCTGAATGGCCCAGTGGACTCTCCCAGTAAACAAACTGCAAATAAATAAATAAATAAATAAACCCTTATGTCACCCAGTAGATAGTCAGCCAACCAGCCAGCTCAAAGACAGAACCTAGAAAGTCAAAAACTGGGAGACAACCTCTACAAAGAGGCCAGTCACAAGCGGAGTCACTCAGGATCAGTCCTGGGACCACTCCATTTTGGCATTTACTTCCCTGAAGTCAAGGCCAATGTCATGGGCCTCTGGCTGACTACATTTGCAGCTGATTGCAAATTAAGAGCAGTCATAGAATCCTCCACTGACATTAATGTTCTTCAGCAAAGGCTGATACAGACAAATAACTTGTGCCAGAGCCATGGACTAAAACTAAATGCCAAGAAATGCATAATAGTATCTTTTGGGAAGTCAACTACCCCTGGTAGCTGTCATACTAACAACACACCTGTAAAAGTCAATCCATTAGTCAGGGACTTGGGGTCACACATAGACAATAATCTAGCCTTTGACCATCATGTGTCTATAGCAGTGAGGAAATAATTCTATGTTGTGAAACTTATAAACAAATGTATGGCATTTAGGTCCAAGGAAATCATTGTTCCACTGTATTCAGAACTTATCAGACCTATTATCAAGTACAATGCCTCCTTTGGTATGTATCTAATCAGTCTCATCCAACAAGTGGGACATATCATACGCAGACCACCTCAAAGCCCTATTCCTGTATTCTGTTTTCTACAGGTTGTGGAGGGGAGATCTATGTCTGACTTACAAACCAGTATCAGATCCCATCCTGATGGACCTCCTGCATATTCACAAAACAAACAGCACCAGAATTACCAATTCCAAAGACTTAAACCTTGCCTGTGATATAAATAAGAACTGCTGGAGAGACAAGTATGTATCTCAGAGACTATCCCTTCTCGGGAACCGTCTCTCCATCCATGTGAAGCAGAGTTCCTCCCTAACCTAATTCAAGTGTAACAGGAAATTCATCCCTAGTTTGGCACCTATGTCTCTAATGGACACAGGCATCCTGTAAATGGTTCATCTCTAAGGCCCCTGCTTGTAAATGTTTAATCTTCCAAGCTCCTGATTACACTTATCAAGGGTACAAGAACTTGTCAGAGATTTGGGATGAAAGGCTAGGCTTGTGGTCATTAGCCTGGTACATACCTATGAACTTATGAACCTATGAAAGACAGAAGCATAACTAGGATAGGGTGATGGGGCAGCAGCCATGGGAGCACAGTGATAGGAGGCAGTTTGCCACATGTTTTAAGAGAAAAGTTTATTTTAGTGCTTCTCGTGCAGATGTGAGGGTGGTACACAGATGATATGGCATCCCTCCTTAGAAAAGGAGGAACACAGAGAATGGACCCTTTTTTCTTGCCCCTCAGCTTAGTGTTGAGAGACACCTGACAGCAGAGGAAACAGCTATGACTCTGATGAAAGACTGTATACTTCTTACTGACTGTCAATGTTGGGGTTTTGTAAGGGTGCACATTATTTGTCTTTTACCTCAGTTTTGATCAAAGTTGCTAGAACCATTATTTACTAGTATGGCCAGGTAGCCTGACAGTTGAAATAATATTAGTAAATCCCTTCCAACTACAGTGAACATGCTATTTATTTTATATATTCGTCAACTGGAGTAGCCCACCAGCTGTGCTCTTTTCGGGAGTGGCCCATTAGTGCTGCTTGGTTCAATGACTTGCTCAGAGTCACACCATAGGCCAGTGGAGGTGGCAGAAATCAAACTCTGTGCCCTTGACTACAAAGAGTAATTTACTGATAGTTTAAATCTTTTACAATCTGTGCTAAGACAATGCTACATTTGATAATGTGATAGAAGTTAAGCAAAGATGAAACACCACATTTGACTTTAGTTAGTGTGAACACACAACAGCTTTCCCCTTTTCTAAACACTGATCCTTTTGTCAAAGAGATTTTTTTTGGGTAGCTATATCTGTGACCAGCTCTTGGTGTGTCTGTCTCACAAATAGTGGAAACACGACCAAAATCCATGCCCGGAAAATACTGGTCACCTATATATTTATCCTTTTGTAGCAGTGGATAGTTTTGTGATTTAAGGCTTTTGCACAAGACTTTAAAACATTTCTTTCATCAGTCATTAATGTTCTTTTAGAGGAATATAAAAAGGATTGCTTTTAATCCTGAACAGGTTGAAGACATAACATCTGTAAACTGTGGATATCAGTGCTGAATATTTATTTATTTATCTTGCATCATCTTTCAAAGATACTGCACTTAAAGACAGTATAAAGTAATATGCTGGTTATTTAATAAGCAATAACCATAGCTGTCACATTTTGTAGCAACAGCAAATTGTTAAATAGAAAAAAAGTGCTCTATAAATAATCAGGGTGTAGTTTTATGATATGGCAATAAGGTGCACTATGATTACTTCTGGCATTCTATGTGATCATATTAAAAGTTAAGTGGTTAACAGTTGCACTTTGACATTATTACAAAGTGTGTGTGTGTGTGTGTGTGTGTGTGTGTGTGTGTGTGTGTGTGTGTGTGTGTGTGTGTGTGTGTGTGTGTGTGTGTGTGTGTGTGATGCACTCAGTTTTACATGACAAAATGCTCAAGTCCGTTTTCAAAAAAGGGATACCATTATATTGCAGAACCACAAAAATCTTTACCACACATTAAATAACGAAGGCAAAATATTTCATTACATCAGTATTTCAACAAACTGCTATTTAAAGAACAGAGAGAAAGACTGTTTTATTTTTAAATAACACACGGTGAAGAATTACAAATACAGATATACAATATTATCTATTCAGTACTTTTAAAGGGGGGTGGCTCTTGGCTCTCCTGTTGCTGATTCATTAAAGCCTATAGCCACATCTGTAACGTACAATGCAGATAAAATATTTCTGTACTACAGTAACTTTATTTAGCTGTGCTTAACCCTCAAGGTATTTTATTTCTTTTGTCTTTTGGCTTAATAATTAGGACTACCTACCCACTGGTATACCATGCTCTTTTTGTCTTCTAACCATTAACTGACAGCTGTTTATATTTATTTGTATTAGTCTAATACTCTTCTTTCTTACTGTAACCTTTTATAAAGATAATGTATGTATTTTCTGTGGATCTTTTCTACCCAGGAGTTCACTGAAAATAAACCTTGGACCCAGTTAGACTATCCTGGTAAATAAATGCCAATAAATGAATAAAAAAATATTTACTGGCATACATTTGGGGGATTCATATATTGGCATTTTAGCACTACTGTCAATGCTGCAGATATTTTTTCTTGGTGGAGGTTTACTTATTTCTTCTATAGTCAAGCTTTTTGCACGTTTAGGTTCCCCAGTTTATCCCACCATATAACTGACTGCATGCTCTAAACTCTAAACTGACAGTGTATCTATGTGTCTGTTTTTAATGTGGAGAAACAGGGTCACCTGTCTTGAAGCCACCTCCAGCTGCCCCATCATTCCAGTGAAGGACACCATTATAACCACAATTCATCTTGTAGTAATGTGCCAGACATATACGTTGGCCTTCTTTGGCCCAGTGCACTTGCCTGGCCATTGTGTGCTTTGACCTCTCAAATATCTTGTAATATAATTTATATATGTCTGTCACACTGGCATATCCTCCTGTGTATGCTGCATCAGAGTTGATGTTATCTCAAGCTTTGTTTTTATCCTGCCTAGGGGATTCCCATGTTTCCCAGGATACTTTCACACAGATCATATATTTACATTAACCCTTTAGCTGCTCTTTTGAGAACTTACACATGTATTTCTTTACTTCCTTCCCGTCTGTGTTTCGTACGTGCATATGTAAAGTATTGACTTACTAATCTAGTTCAAAAACAATGCTTGTGGATATAAATCTTTGAAGCATGTGCTGAAAATATTTCTTTGGAACAGTTACAAAAGATGCTCTGTCAGACCTTTCTTCACACATCCCATGGTAAATCTGCTATATGCATACTGTTGCCGAGATTGCAAAAACTGTTTAAAAAAACATCAGGTGTATCACCTCATCAGAAGTGCCACAGAGGTGATCCCGGGGTGAATTTCCTATTTCCCATCCAATCATCAAGATTTTTCTTGAAGAGTGCTAATGAGGAGCTTTGTTTGATATAGATAGGTAGTTTGTTCCAGAATATGGGAAGTCTCTGAGACAGGAATCTACTCCTCCAGCATGTTCTGTCTATTGTGGTGACAAGGTTTAGGTTCCTAGAGCGTGTAGCTCGGAGGGATTGGGATTTCTTTAAGTGGAGCATGTTCAACAGCTCTGGGTTTGACATAGCTTTGTATGTTAGGCAGAGATCGCTTCTGAGTAGGCGATATGCGATGGAGTAAAGCTGGAGTTTTTTGAGACGGTCTGCGTAGGACATCTGCTTGAGGCTGGTAATCCTCTTTGTGAAGTATTTCTGTGGCCTTTCCAGTTGTTGTAGATGTCTTGTGAGGTACATACCAAAATGGGTGTTGTACTCTATAATGGGTCTAATGAGTGACGAGTAGAGGGGAACAATGACCTCTTTTTTCCTGGATGAGAAACGTTTTGTGATGAGGTGTGCCATGTAGAAGGATTTTCTGACTATTGTGGCGATGGGATTATCAAAGGAGAGACTACTGACAACCTCTGTCCCAAGGTCTCTTATGGCACGTTTGGTGTTAAGTAGACTGCCACCTATGTTTTAGTTAATGGGTACAGGGTTTTTACCAAAGGGGATGACAATGCACTTTTTGGCATTGAACTTGAGGCCATGGCTTTGACACCAGGCATCTGTCTCAGTGAGGCCCTTTTGTAGGATGTCCACATCGTTAGGAGTTTCAGTTATGGCACCTAAATTGCAGTCATCTTTGAACTCCATTAGCCAAAGACCTTCTGTGTTAGCCTGTATTTCAGAGAAGTAGATACCAAACAGGAGAGGACCCAGGACTGAACCCTGTGGTACTCCACTTGTCACTGGTCTGAAGTCAGATTTGGAGTCTGCTACTTTCACAGTGTGGGTTCTGTCAATGAGCCATTTGGCAACCCATCTTGTGACATAGGGGTTTATACCTAGTTTAGTGAGGTTATCTATAATTCCAGAGTGGGGGTTGGTGTTAAAGCCTTGGTGAGATCTAGATAGGCTGTGTGAACCACCTAACCCTTGTCTACGGCTTTGGAGATGGCTTCAAAGAATATATCAGGTTTAGGAGACATGATTCGCCTTTTACAAACCCAAACTTAGTGGGGTCCAGAGTTTGCAGACCAGGCTCATCAGGCTAATGGTGCAGTAGTTCCCAGGGTCCGTGGTGGCTTCCCCTTTGTAGAGTGGGATAACTGTCACTGTGTACCATTCAGTGGGCACAAAGCCTGAGGTGAGGCTATGATTGAACATGGTGCTTAGGTGGGGTGCCAGTTCATTCTGTAGTTTGTGTAGAATGCAGCCTGGGATGTTGTCAGGTCCCATGGATGCTGTGTTCTTGGCTTTGGAGTGTGTGTTTTTTACCTGTGCGTCCGTGATTATAGGAACTTTGCATTCTTCTGGTATAGAGAGTGGCCCTTTAGGGGGTGAGGGGGGGTAAAGTTAGCACTGAACCTATGTACCAGGATATTGACAATATCAGTTGGTTTTGTATATTTAGTGCCATTGTGCTGTAACTCAGAGCAAATCTGAGTGTTGCCATTGAGATTCTTGACATAGCTGTAGAATGCTTTGTGGTTGTCTTTAGAATCAGTGGCAATTTTGTTTTCGTAACTAGCTTTGGAGGATTTTATGAGGGATCTCAGCTTTTAACGGGGGTGACAGGGAGTTTCTCTAATCATGGGGTTTTACTCTTTTTGCAACAGTTTCTTTCTTCTGTTGTAGAGTTTGTTTATGGCAGGGAATCACCAGATAGGCTTTCTTTTTTTGGAGGATAGCATCTTGGTTCAGTTAGGAATAGCATGATCCATGCACTCGTGTAAGTGCTTATAAAGTGCATTTGTGTAGGATTCAGCAGCCGTACCTCTATTGTCCATCTGCATGGGTGTTATGAAGTTTGCCACTTCTGTCTTAAGAAGCATGAAGTTGGCTTTGGAGAAATTTTTTACGGTGGTTTCCCTAATGGGGGATGGGGGCAGGATATTGGATGTCTAGGGTGATTAGCTTGTGGTTGGATCTGACCAACGAGGAATTGACCTCTGGTGTGGAACACTGGTCACCCATGTTGGTGATGACCAGGTCTAGGATATTGCTGCCCCTGGTGGGGGTGTGGATAAGTTGATCCAAGGCATTGGAATTTGTGAATTCCAGAAAACGTTGAGCAAAAGAGTTGGTATATGAGTTGTTTTCCCAGTTAATGGTGGGGTAGTTGAAATCACCCATTATTAGAGTGTTGGGTTGTACCCTAATATTTTCCAGTGTATCAAGAAATGAGGAGTGGGAATCCTGGGGCATGGTGGGAGATCTGTAGCAAGTTACAATTTGGATTGTGGTCTTGCCCAGAGTTAGTTGCACTTGGATAATCTCAGATGCATTATGCTGAGCAACTAGCCTGGAGGCATGGACTCCCTTACTGAATATAGACACTCATCCACCTTTAGTGTTTTGGTCCAGGTTAGGTGGCCGAAAGGTGTGGTATGAATTATAGCCTGGTAATGCAGGGATGCTCTCTGGAGCTTTGAACCAGGTCTCTGTCACTGCACAGATGTCGATGTTCTCCATTTTAAGGAGTGCCTCGAGTGAGTGCATTTTGAGGTTTAGACTTCTAGCACTGAGTAGCATTACCCTCAGATTTTGCTTAGTGTTTGTCCTGGCATTCTCCTCTATGTCACTGATTCTTTTCCTGCACTGTGCTAAGGTGTGATTCCTTCCAACTACAGCATTAATGTCAGCCTTTTTTTATTCCATGCATAATCTCTCTCTCTCTCTCTCTGCCTATTTTGACCCTTCTTTTCCAAAAAGTTGTTTCTCATGTGTCCTCAGAACATCCATAAGGATGTGATTCTCCTCAGAACAGAAATTTTCTCCTGTATCATATTCATCATATCGTAATGTCAACCACATATGGTGACAAAGGTGACAACCTGTCATCCTTGTATGATACTTTCAGGAACTGTGTAATATGCATGCCACTGCATTACACAATTGCACATAAATAGTGACATCCACCTTGCACCACTTATTCCGAGTTATGGTTTCCAATTTCTTTCATACTGCCTGTGTTTTCTACTCCACTGCTGCAATAGTAATGAATATGCCTGTATGCATTTGCTGTGAGGGTTGAGTAGTCATTAGGTTATATATTATGCCATATATTTAATTGATCAATTAAATCAGTTGACCTTTAATTTGTACCAATGCTTTACCCGTTGGCAAAGACCATTGTCAGCAATAAGCCAACTGACATGTAGACAGAATTGAAAGAGTTTATCCATCCAAAAACTATTATCGTGCCTTACCAATAAATATAGGCTACTGTGAAACAGATCACACTGCATTGCACTGAAAGCTGTCTTTTCCTGATTATTTATGCCTACCTCTGATGTTAATAAATGGTTTTAATTTGTTCACACTTTTCATGGACTGTCTCAGAAACACAGTCTAACAAAGCCTAAAATGGTGGACTAAAGCCAGTTGATTTAAGAAGTTTTATGCAAATAAGGCACAGCCATGCTGAGCTGTGTGAATCACATCATAGCACGTGTGTGTATTCTCCCTATAGGCATAACTGGGTTGAGTCAAGTGTTTGAAGGTCACCTATCTTTCCTCATTTCCTATCTCCCATCCTTGATGATTGGATGGGAGATGGGAAATTCACCCCGGGGATCACTTCTGTGGCTCTACTCGACAGGGGCACAGGAAAATAATTTTCTTGGGTGGCGAAAGCCAGTGTACCTTTTTGGCTAGGCTTATATAGGCCCTAGGACCAATAGCCTAGTACCTACCTATGAACCTATGAACCTATATCCTTGTTGATAAGATGCATGATGATTCTCTCCATGACCTTGCAGATAAGGCTGGTTAGACTAATGGATCTATAGTTACCAGGGCTGGTGGATACACTCTCCTTGTGCAAGGGGATGATGGTAGCTGTTTTCCATTCAGCAAGGACAAAACCAGTTCTTAGGCTGTGGATGAAAAGAGTACCCAAGTGTGTTGCTAACTCCTGTTTAAACATTGAGAATGCAGCCTGGGATGTTATCAGGTCCTACAGAGGCTGTGTTTTTGGCCTTGGAGAGAGTGGTTAAGACCTGCTCTTTATAGATACTAGGTGGAGAGTAGGTGGTAGGAATGTTTTGGGGGTATATGTGGTGGGGACAGGGGGGAGAATTTTTCACCGAACCTGTCCACTAGCAGGTTGGCTATTTCCACTGGTTCAGCATATGTAATACCATTCACTACCAGTTCATTGTAAATCTGGGCTTTTCCTTTAAGGTTTCAGATGTAGCTAAGGAATGCCTTATGGTTATCCTTAGCTAGGGATGCTAATCTAGATTCATAGTTAGCTTTAGAGGACTTTACAATATGTCCCATTTGCTTGTTCAAGCTGAGAAGGGTGTGCTTCCAATTCTAATATTGTTCCTTCTTGCTCTTAGACAGCAGTTTCTTACTCTTATTATATAACCTGTTTATGGCAGATATCCACCAAGCAGGCTTGCTTTTTCTTGAGGATGTTGCTTTGGTCCTATCAGGAATGGCTAAGTCAATACAATTGTAAAGATGTTTGTACAATGCATTGGTGTATATCTCAGTATAGGTGTCCCTGCTGTCAGTGGGGACAGGAGCTTTGAAGCTATTAATGCGTTCTCGTAAGAGGCTGTAGTTGTCTTTGAAAAAGTTTTTAGCCTAATTTCTCCTCAGGGGGGTCTGATGCTATTGTTACTTTGAAAGAGAGATTTATGATCAGGCTTCACCAGGAGGGCTGTACACTTGTGGTGGTGCACCGTTTTGCCATGTTGGTGAGTACCCAATCTAGAATATTTGGGCCCCTTGTGGGGGTGCCAACTATCTGCTCCAAGGCATTTGAGTTAACAAAGTACAAGAACCTTTGGGTGAGCGTGTTTGTAAGTGTATAATTTACACAACCTACAGATGGGTAGTTAAAGTCACCCATAACCAGGATTTTTGGTTGTATTTTGACCGACTCAAGTAGATCCAAGTAGGCATGGTTCATTGAGAGGGATCTATAGCTAATGATAACTTGGAGAGGGGTCTTTCCTATAGTTATTTGCACATGGAGTAACTCAAGGGAATCATTATTTTTAATCAGTCTGGAGGTGTATTTATCTTTGATGAATATTGATACTCCTCTTTTAGTTTTCACACAATAATTTTGTAGTCTGAACGTGTAGAAGGCATTATATCCTGGTATGACCGGGATGCTGTCAGTACCAGGTCTCTGTGACTGCAGTGCTTCCAGTGAATGCAGTTTAGTTTTAGATTTAGACACCTAGTATTTAGCAGCATAACTTTAAAGTTGTTTTTTTTTGGATAATTTTACACCGAGAATTTTGTTTTTTTGACATTGCCTAAAAAAAGGCACTATGGGGGAGGCAAGAGCCTTTGCCAGTAGCCGAAAGCCAAGAGGTGACAGGTGGAGACCATCTCTGGAAAAGCATCATGGTCTATCAACCATATCATCCCAGCTGAAAGGTACTGGATTCCCTTAGAATGACACCAGAAACTAAACTCTCAGTGCATCATCTTAGGAATATTCAGTACTGGCTGTAACAAGTTATTACATTTACACACCATAGTATTCATTGAGTAAAGTTATATACCATAGTGGCTTTTCCAGGGTGGATATCTTCTTGTTTTTGCTATAGATTTGCAAAAAAATGCTTTACCAAGTCCCAGTCACACATTTGCAAAGGAAAATGCTGCATTTCTCCAGGAAAAGACAGTTGATTGCTTCAGGACATAAAGCATGTGAGGGGTGGAAATGTGTTTACATCAGATAAAAAAATATTATTAAATCTGCTAGATGTTGTAAGTAATAGATTGCATTCAGCCATGATGCACACATAAATGGAATGAGTAAGCAACTTTCTTATTCTCCTTTTTTCCTGCCTCCGCAAATGAGGAGATTACATCAGTGGAGAGAAGCGAGGCTTGTGCAAGGCTTGTTCAAGTATGAAATTAAGAAAAGCCATATAAAAATATACATCTTTAAAAAGTTTCACTCATTAATGCAATACCAAGTGTCTATCTGATAGGTCACAGTCAGACTATCAGTATACAATTAGTATAGTAAAATCAGAGAAATGAATGTCAATGTATTATACAGAACTTCTGAAGTTTAAGGAAATGCCTTGTATATCAGTAATGCCTACACTGATAGTGACAGCATTGCCTGTCACTGTAACAGTAATATTGTTACTTTTTGTGCTGCAATAATCCATAAAGTAATAAAGCAGTTAGTAATTCAACAAACATTAGTAACAAGTACCATCAATAAGTGTTTTCTCAGAAGGAAATACTTGCAGTACTAAGTGAATAGCGTATAACATTGCTTAATAGCAATTTCAGAATAAATAAATAAATAAATAAAAATTGCTTAATTTTTAAATACATTGAAATTTTTTAAAGCATTTATGAATCCATTTCCCTTCTCCATCTCTTTCTGTCTGTCTGTCTCTCTCTCTCATTGTTTCACTCTCTCTCTCGATTATGTTACATTCTCTACAGGTCCAGAGGGCCTTTGGGCAGCTCATCTGCATGTTTCTGTGGTGAAAGGATGCTCACCATCTCCTTCTGCCTGCCTGGGGACATCTTCACAGGGAAGGGGCAATGGCACTATCCTTGTGGGTCACTGATGCATGGCAGCCTGATAAGCTGCAAATACTGTGAGTTTCAGGGCCTAGTTGAAGTAGCAGTTGATAGGATGGTGGAGAGGTGCCTGCAACCCCTACAATCAAGTTTGAACATTGAGCTAACAGAAGCCTCCTTCCCCAAACCATCGGGGAACCCCCTCTCCAGCTCCATCAACAGGGAGATAATTGAAGTCCTCTGGACCACTGTGGTAATTGGTTGTCATACCTCCTCCCTCCCTTTTGTATCTGTCTGCCATCTGTATGTCTTGTCCTCCCAAAGTCAGTCCACCATAGTGCTTCTGTCTGTCTAGTGTTCCTTTGTTATTTCCTAACATTCTGTCCTAGACCCTCTACCATTACTCTTTCCTCAACTTCTTCTTAAAAAAATTGATGATGTGGGATCTATCCCCCCGAAAAACATATTGTCCCTCCTCTCCTTCCTCCTTTTCCTGTACAGTCCTCCTAAGGTATTCCTTTTTTGTATCCCTTGTATTCTTTCTCCTCTATTTCCATCTTTCCTATCTTCCCAATTTCCAGTTTTATAAAAGCACAAACAGGGTTTTCACACAAGGACTCTCTGCAGTAAATGAAAAAGAAAAGTTTGTCTTAGCTGTGGTCCAGTGGCACTCAGCTCAGTGCAGGTTCTTGTGGAAATTCTGGGAAAATCCACACAGGCCTCTAGGTTCCAGCCAAAAGTACCCACTACCATTCATAATTTTACATTCCTCCCACCCCAGGGTTGGTGAGAGCGCAGCAGCTACTCACTCCCATCCAGCCACAGAAAATTTCACTGCCTTCAACTCATTTTATACAACTTTAGATGAGCAAAACTGCTGTGGGAGTTTATTCGCTGGGCTGAGAAGTTCTGAAACCAGCATCATTTGTTAATACTTTGCTGATTTAAATACTGGGACTGAATCATTATTCACAAATTACCCTTCTACAGATGTGAACAGTAGGACTGTGAACACCACCCTAAGTTTTAGCCTATTTTTAAAAGGTATTTCTTAGCAAATTTGGTCTAATGACTGTTATGGGCCGAGGAACATGCCTCTCTCTTGCTTGATTAACTAAAAACATTTTTGCTGTATGACACACATTAATGTAGAGTTGGTTGTTCGCACTGTTCTTTATGTTGCTAATATGTTGACATACCTGATGATAAGTAGTGTTTCCATTAATTCCTAATTAAAATACTTCACTCATACTTTGGAATATTCTTAAACTTCAACTGTTGCAAACAAACATTTTATAATACTGACTCCATTAAACTGTGACAACACAGCTAATGTTCTGTTTTACCTGTTGTGCTCACACTCACCTTTTTGATTCCTTTGTTCTGTGGTGTGTGTTCTGGCCCTGCTACTTATTATACCAGAACCTGGATTTGCTGAGTGCCCTGAACTTCTCACTACTCCCCCACCTTGTAGCTCTTATTCTTGAGGAAAGCCTCCTTCATAGCCACTGCGTATTTACCTTTTTACTGAGGTTTATGATCCATCACTCAAGGACAGTAGTGGACTCAGGTGCCTTCTTAGCTTTGTACATATTGTGATTTTACTTACTTCTTATCCTCACTGATTTTTTAACATCACAGTCCCTTGTCCTCAAACTGCCAACACTCAGATTCCATGATGTGCCTATATTAGAGGCATCCACAGCTTTATACCCACCCATTCTCACATTGCTTCCTCTATCCTTGCTAACTGTCTTTGACAAGCTCAGTACTTATGTATTATCGCAACCAGATTTCAGAATGGCCAGAAATCAAACCGTTGCTGTGTAAACATGTTTCTTAACCATGAAAGGCGCGTGTAAGCAAGTAGCAAGTCAGTAGTAGTAGTAGTGGGTAACTGTGGGTATGAGTGCCCAGGAGGAACAACGGTCAATTTTTAGTATCCTGTGGGGTGTGTCTCATTTGTTCTGTGACCTACACAGTGCTACACTTCTTCGCAATTCCAGCTTCAGCAAAGCAAAGTTAGTCCAGGACATGCCATCTAACTGTTCATGGCCAGTGACAACTACTAAGTGGTGGGAAAGTGATCCTTCACTGAGTACTCCGTTTCTCGGTAGCAGGAACTCCTGGGCCAGGGGTGTCAGATGTAGTATGTGTAATGTCATTTCATTGGGGGTATGTCTGCATAATTCCCGAAATGACCATTTCAGTGTCTGGGAAGGCAGTCGTTTTACCTTAAGATGACAGGTGCAGTAATAACGGAAACAGTCTTCCAGTTAAAAATGTACTGTCCATTAACACATGAAATATTATGTTCTTGTATGCTTTAATAATACCTACACTTCTGGACACTTGACAGGTTTCACTGTGGCCAAGAACATTCATGCCCCTGGAGACACAGGAAAAAAAAAAGGACTGTAAATATGGAGACCCAGAAACAACACTGGCTCATTCTAAACTCATTCCTCCCTTGTGCTCTGCTGTTTACAAATAATGATTAACATTTGGGAGGATTGACACAACTGACCCACAAATTAGGGACAGCATTTACGAACTTTTTAGAAAGTAGAGAAATCGCTACTTACGTATTATCGGCTTGTTTCCAATCTGGTTGCGATAATACGTAAGTGCCGACAGTTCCCTAAGAACCTCCACTATTTGCACTGCTATTGTCCTCTGCTTGTCTTACAATGTTACTTTCCTTCATTCCCTCAGTGACCTCTCACACATGCTCTGTTATTCTCTTGTACCAACGTATATTCCTTATTATGCTCACCTCTGCTGCATTCTAATTTCTTATCACCTTGTTTTCTGTTAAACTAATATTCTAAACTTCATAACACTACCATCCACCATGTAATCTCTTTTTCTCTTTCATTGCACTGTAACAGCTTTGCTCACTTTCTTCCTGCACGCAAAATAATAATAATAAAAAAAACATATTACTTACCTCCCCTGCTCCTTGTAGCCACAAATGCCCTTACTATATTGCTACTTTCACATCATCCAGTCTTTCTTGCTACTACAGTTATATAGTTGTAACACTACCCGATCTGTGCCCCAACACATTAGTATCATCCCATTTGTTAACCAGAATAATCTTACTGCATTAACATTATGGTCTGAATATAGTTCACCTCAGTGCAGGGATTGTCAGAAATACATATGATCTCCTTGAAGCATGGTTATTCCTCACAAATGAATATAAAGGAAGAAAAACAGATGATGGTTAATTTCAAAGTCTTCTCAGCTGCATGCAGGTAACAGCACTGAAATCCTTAAAACACTGACCCCAGTGGCTGGTAGCTATGTACTAATTGCTACTAGAAAAAACAAGAGTGACCCCTACTTACATTCCATCATTAACTACTAATAGCACTGTAATACTTACAGTAATGAGATTATACCATGTATTATGCAACATTCATTCCAGCGTTTCTGATGAACTAACTCTTAAATAGTTAACTACTCCCCCTTCATCATCAACAGTTTCACCTCCTTTGATCTGACTATAAAACACTTCTCATTCCATTCATTCCAACCCTACTTAGGGTAACCAGTCCTTCTTGATTTGTAATGTCTAATAAACACAAGTGCATCCACAAAGCAGGGTTGACTGCCACGGGGTATAAGACAAAGAACCTCTGCCTGACAATCTTTTCCAGTCCAAGCTATGTACATTTTTTGCATCCCCCTTCCTGCAGGACTGAGTATAATGGCTCCTTTACCTGCCCCCAGTCAGGCCATTTGTTCTTCGGTCAAGGGACCTGGCAAGAGCCTTAAAGCTCATTTGTTCCTCACCAGGAATCTCCCATGAGCTCAGCCACTTACAGCAAGAGTCGGGTAGTAGAAGCAGGTCATCTTGCCTGTCCTGCAGGGCAGCTTATCTTCTCCTATGGGGGAGCACCTTCCCCTTCAGAAGCTCTTTAGAGCTCCACTATAGCTGACCTGTGTGGGGGAAGAATACTTCCACAAGCTAAAAACTCCTCGGCTCATTGTGTGACTTGCACATGGCAGCATAAGCTTGATAGACTTGACCTCCATGGGGTAGACTCATAGTTCTTCTTCTGTTTATCACCCATGTGGTGAGGCAGAGCCACCTTTCTCCTGCCCCAGGATTTGGTGAGAGCACAGGAGCTACTCACTCCCATCCTCACCATTAGCTCCTACAGGTGCCCGCGACACTATTTGAACTCGGATCACCTGCAATGTAGTCAAGGCTTTATCTTTCTGTGCCAGACATGGCTTCGTAAGCCTTCTGTTAATGTCTAGGGCTATGTAAATAGCTAGTCCTTTGTGGACTCATGGTATTTTGTAATCACTGTCCCCTGACATGCTGAATGGTGGCTCATTATTTAAGGGTTCTGCATTATAGTTGTTCCATTGTTAGGTCCCGAACTCATACTAGTATCAGTTTGGGGTTTTTCACTTTATTCTTGTGTCCACATAGGTTTTCTCTGAATTCTCTAGTTTCCTCACACTTTCTACAAACTTGTTGCTTGATTGGCTGTACTAACTATCTGCACATATTACATTTCCCTTTGGTCTTTTAGTCTGGGTTATAGATGAACAGGGTTCACATTAGTTCAGTTCATTCGAACAGTTAATTATTTAATTTAAAATTTAATAATTCTAATGCTGTAATTAACAATCATAAAGTTACCATCTTTAACTTGAGTAAAGTCAAGTTCAACCATAAATAAATTGGAATAACTTAAAAGGGGCCCCGCAAAGCACACAGATTCACTTGCATGGATATTTATTTGTGTATGTATGTCTATGCATGTGTGGGTGTTTGTGTGTGTCTGTGTCTTCTTGTATCTATATCTATAGCTATAGCTGTGTCTATATAAAAAACTAACAAAAAATAAGTAAATCATCTTTCTAGACTTTACCACTGGAAACTATGATGCAGTAAATGATATAATAATGAAAACAGATTGGGATACTATCTTCAGTGACCCAAATAAATATGTTCATGATGCTGTTAATGAGTGCTGTGAAATTATTTATTTCTACATTTATGAACACATACCAGTAAGACAAAAATGTATATAGACAAGTTAAAAAATATCCCTTTGGTATAACCACAAAATTAGTATGATATAAAACAGTGAAAAAGGGGGTACAGCTTGATTTTCAAAAAAAATGATGCAAGTCATAAAATAAGTTTATATTAGATAAAATATAGAGATTATTTTCTTATCTAACCTTATACGACTGCAAACTCAGCTTGCCCTCAAATGCTGACAGCAATAAAAATATTCTTTAACTACATGAAAAACCGAAAACAGAAGAACTGGGAATCTAAGACGAGATTAGTATGCACTTAACTTATTATTTAGGCGCAGTGCATAGAAAATGTACTTGCAGAAAAAACTGTGCGGATTTCATAGTAAGCAAAGATGTATGTCAGAGTGTTAAAGAGACAAGGAAAGACTCTCTTATTTGTCATAGGTACAACTATGATCATATATAAAATTACTCATGTTCTATCTGACCAGCTAACCTGGTGGTGTCCTATAAAGAATCAAGAAAAACCTAATTAGAGTCATAACAGTCAAATTAAACAAAATGTTGGCATGTTATGTGTCCCTGATCTTTAGTGACAGACTATAGTGGTACTGATTCACAAGGGGAGAGCATTACATTGTAGCCAAATAATTTTGAAACCTTCAACCTGACCCATATCCTATGTAAAATCATTGACATAGTATATCTACTACTAGATATCAGACAGAATGGGATTATTAAAGGGGCCCTTGCCTTTAGACCCTTTTGACATTCTTTTTTAAAATTATTTCACGCAAGGGAGTACTTGTCAATTTAGAAAGCATTAAATACAAATCCATGCATAATTAATATAGCAAAACACTGGTAAGCAACAAGGCACAAGTCAGGTTGTAGTTACTTACCAGTCTCAATGAAGACTACCAGCAGTGTTTCACAGTGCCTGGACTGGGGCCAATTCTTTTTGGGCTACTCTTGTCAGATGCAAAAATGAGAAAGGGTTCTGGATAACCAAATACGCTGATGAATGCAAACTGAGTTGACAAGAATTTGGGAAACATAATAATTTTAGTTAACACTCTCCAAGATGGTCTACAAAAAAATATGCACCTAATGTTGTGGCAATAATCTCATGTTGAATCTCAGTAAATGTGGCATCATGAGAATTAGCAAAAGGACGTACATTGTGATTATAAAATACATTGTTGTCATTGTGATGACCGTGCCCTGGCCCAGCAATCAAGGAGCCCTAATCCTCACCACTAACACCAGGGAGGTCGTCTCGTAGAAGAGGAAAGATAGCTAATATACACAGTAAAGTACCATTTCCCTTAAGTGCACACAGAGATCACAGTCAGTCTGGGGCTGGCTGCTCCCTTGCTCATCAGGTCCCCAATAAGACTCCCCACTGGCACAGCTATAGTGTCCAGGTCTCAGCCTAACTGGGCAAGCTAGAACTTCCAGTACCCTCTCTGTCCAACCAGCGCTTCATGTCCCTGCACAAGTAGCTGACACAACACACACACACACACACACACACACACACACACACACACACACACACACACACACACACACACACACACACACACACACACACACACACACACACACACACACTCACACACACTCACACACACTTTGAGATAATTATTTATACAACTTCACAGACACAGATTCTCCAACTGTGCCCCTTTACCCAGACTATACGGTAGTAATTACTGCCACTACCCAGTTAATAATACCAGCTACTAAAAGGCCCTTAAAAGGGTGTCCAGTTATTACTGTGCAATATTAATATCCAATGGTAATGTGACTATACAGTCTAAGGCTTATTGGAAGGGCTTAGACAGTAAAATATATAAATATATAATGTACTCTAAAGCATACTTCACCTCTACACAAAGCAGCCACAGGTAGAAGGTTTTAAAAATATTTAATAATAAATAATTAAAACACAAGACAAAACTACTACACCACAGAGATAGTCCACAGATCACACAGAAACTTAAAATAATACAGTAGGATAGGTCTGGTTTCAAAGGAAAATACCTAATTAATCGTTACTAGCTTTAACTATTTCTACAAGATATCACAGTGCTAAAAACTTACATGTGAGCATAAGCAGAGTGCTGATAAGTTAGATGTCCAGATCAAAATGCTTTTAGGTCTCTTGTGAGAAATAGTATTTAAACATTATTAACAAACATGTCTCTAAGGCCCTCCCAAAATTACATCATTTTTGACACTTAAGTTTTCCCAGTATTCATATTGCATCATATTAACACCTGGTCTGAGTTCTCAGGCCACAAACTGCATTATTTAGCAATCTAACACCTCCTCAGAAACTTACAACGATACAAGACATTTCACATGTATATGCTAACAGAAACTAAAGCAATAAAAGCACCTTCCACATCTAAATTCTGGTAATAAACTTTAGCCTTAAAACAATGGGCATGAAATCTTCATCCAGCCGCCCTCGGGCCAAATTCTAACATGAAAGGATACAACATGCTTCACTGGGCCAGTAGAGTGCAATGGTGTCACATATTTTGCAGTTCCACATTTCACAGTGTTTTCTTAGATTTAAAAATATAAGCCTGTATTTTACATTTATTTATAGAGTTGATAGAATTAGATATCAAATTCTATTTGACTAGGCTGGCAGCCTTCACCCATCTCTCCCCAATCGTCACAGTCATATCATCAAAAATGGCCCCATCATTAAAGATATCGGGACAATGGCTGACAACAATATAAACTTTTGCATAATGCAAATACTGTTGTAATGCAAAAAAGCAGTTTAAACTTTGACTGGTGTGTTCTTACCAAAGAACAGAAAAGTATTTTCTTGCCTGAACGGGCATGTGCAGTCACTCCAGTAGATCAACGGTGCCATTTTACTCCACTACTTTGAACTGTTATTTAATACTAGTGCTGCTTGTCATAAATATTTTGAGTAAACAAAATGAAAAAAACTTGAAAAGGTGAAATGATTCCTAGCTAGAAAAAAGTTACAGAGTTGATAAAAATTAACTGTTAAGAAAGGTATCAGGAATTCTCATTTTATTTCCTTTCTTACAGGTTACTTAGAGGGAAATTCTGCCTGGTTTATAAGGCAAAACAGTGGAGCCTTCCAAAAGGCTGCCTTTAATACATCAATCAATTAACACTAATTAGAACATTTAAAAGGTCTGTTTCACTAATTAAAACAAGTAATTCTATATAATAACAATAAAATATTTAGAAGTTAGAATCCATCACAGTATAAGTAACAACACTGATGTGAAGGTGTTTTTTTTTTTTTCAAATGTGCATAAAATTAATACAAGTCATAAACCATCCCCTTTTCAACATATCTCTACTGTTTGGAGGTTAAGCAACTTTAGAAAGTTCTAAAATTGCAGGTTTTTTGAAACAACTTTTGTCTTGCTGCAAATAGGTCTACTTCCTACTTAGTTTGCACGTAATTATGCATCCAATACAAAATGTACAAGTTGTAATGTGTGCTGATATTTAGTCTTGTAAGTGCCTAAATGTATATAAAGCATCCACCTATTAGGGTGAGTTTACTACCTCTCTAAGTTCTTTAACCTCAGTATACACTGAATTGAGCACATTTCATTTATGCCAGGTCTCTGGTTAGAATTAACCCTCAATTGCCAAAGGAGCTCTTTCCCTTCCATCACTGACCTGTTGGTCAATGGTTTATTACACCTAATGCTGTATAGGTGTTCGTGAGATCCTCTCGTTTAGCGTTGTCCGTCTTTTCCCTATATAGAAGACGGCAGTGACAACAAGTACACTACCTGTTTACTGTTGCAATTGAGTTTATAGTTTGTTTTAAACTTCCACTCACCTATTTCAAAATTACAGCCTTCATCAATAAACTTACAGTACTTGCACATGTTACATTTCACTTGCTGAAAAGTGCATGATACTGAACGCACTTCAAGTCTATCAGTAAATAAAAGGAAAAATATTCCAGCATCTTGTGGAGAGCGTCTTGAATCCAACCAGTGAGTTTTTGGTTTCTTTTTCGTTCATCGGTGGTTTATAAGGCGATGTCTAATCCCATTCTATTTGAAAGTTTGTACTTGTAATGCAGTGTTGGGGGAGCTAACACCAGATCAAGGAACCTAATACGAAAAGTAAATATCATTAATTGAAAAAAAATGACTGATACGTTACATAACTCTTTTGAAGGTTATGGAATACACTAATTAACTTCCTTCAAAATAATGCAGAAATATACAGTAGAAAATCTCAACATGGGATCTCAACAGTCAAGCTTCTGCAAAGCTAGTATGGCTTTCACTTGTCAAGTAAACCTGTGAACCTATTAGACAATGAAAAGGGTACAGCATAGATAAAAATCAAGGCTGACATTAAATGGATACAATTATGACATTGATAAGAATATGTTGGAGTTCATTGCAATGAATGTTGAAAAGATAAGAATTGTATTAGGCATGGCCAGTTACAGCTCTAGATTCATTAATTACTTAATTACTACCACTATATGGTGCAGCGGTAGCGTTGTTGTCTCACAGCAAGAGGTTCTCCCGTTCGATTCTTGGCTGGATTGCAGGGAGTGCCTTCTGTGTGGAGTCTGCATGTCCTCCCCGCGGTTGGGTGGGCATTCGAAAGACATGCATAAATGGACGTGCCTTCGTTGAAGGTTGAACGTCGAGCTGGCACCTCGGCGTTTGTGAAAATCTACTGCCAATCGTTAGCGGACTGGAGTTCCGCTGTGGCGACCCCTAACTGGGAAAAGCCAAAAGACAACAACAACAACATATTACTAAGAGAGTTCCTGAAAGACAATATTTTATTTAAACTGGTTTTATTAGCTACTGGAAGCTCTTGACCAATTAAGGAAAAGAAGTGTCTAAGTTCAGATACAGTCATGTCCTCCTTTGATACTCAGAGCAGAAACATATCAGAAGCAGATGCTGGTAACACAGAAGGCTAAGGAACAATCTTAAGTCCAGTTTAAGGTAGCAAAAAGAGAGCAGCAGCTTATGCTGGCAGGTCATCAACACATGTTGAACTGAGGATTAACCAAACAGTGAAGGAAGCAATAGCCATTGAATGGACATGTGAGCTTTTTCAAGTCTACATATTTGGAAAATAGTTCTGTCTAACCACAGACCATAAACATCTAGAACTAATATCTGATAATCCAATAACCAAGTAGAGAGATGTTCTCTAACAATGCAGCCATATCATTTTGTAGTGCAGTACATACAAAAAGAAGCTTTTGCAGATTCATTATATCGGCATTCAGTCATAGCCATAGAGATGAGTGAGTGATATGGAAGGTTTGGCGAGGGCTATGTAAATATGGTTACTGAGTATTTTGGTCCCAAGAGCCCTGACTGAAATAGAAGCATAGAAATATGGTATACTCCAAAATGTCACATGGCATGTGAAGATTAATGGAGACAGTAATGTTGTGATGACAAAAGGTGTGAGACATATAAAGGAAAAATTCAGTTTATGCTAAAGGTGCAAGACTCATCTTAACAAAGAATTTTAAACAAGATGCAGAGAGGTATAACATGTTGTGTAGTTAAGGGGTATGTAAACTGAAACCATAGTTAGAGAAAATAATGCTTTTTGTGAATGCCTGAACTAATTAAAACAATTATGTCAAAGCAATATACAACAACACAAAAGTGACTTCCATTTAATAGTTCCTGATTCAGATGGCTTTGTGAAGCAAGGTGTGGCACCTAAGTCAGAAGCTAATGGGATGGTTAGAAGGTTTATAGGCAGCGCAAATAAACCCCGAAGATGGCCACAATTAAAGGTATTCCATTGAAGCAACACATTAGCAGTAGGCTAAACTAGTATACAAACTTTAGATATCAAACAAATAGGATAGGATAGGATCCTATCAAATAAGAACTTCAGATTCTCAAGATGTTGCCCAAAGTTCTGCTTTGGGCATGACTAAATGTGATATATACAACTAACTAAAAAGGATTAACTCTATGCATATGCGAAATACTCTATTTTTTATCATATTCTATATTCATTGCATTGGCATTGTGTGGTATCATATCTTATTGTATTTTTTTCTTATTTAAACTGTCATTTAACTAATGAATGTGTTAGTACAAAAACCTTCTTTATTTTTGTATTATTGTCTTCTTCTTCTGTTTGTAAGGTGGAGCTTTTCTCCCTGGGCCTCTGCTGAAAATAGGCTAGTGTCCCAGTGGGACATTCCTAGTAAACAAATGTAAAATAAAATAAATAAATAAGAGGGGCGCATATACACAATTTAATGTTTAATCATGACTAGAGAGATAAAATACTTTCAGTGACCGAGCTCAAAATTTTGACAAATGACAGTATGAGAAAAAATGATTTACAGAAAAATATAAATAAAAAACAAAACAAACAGAAAAAAATTGGCTACAACATGCAGAGGATAAAGCCATAAAGTGAGACTCATGTGACCTAGAAACTTCTAGTGACTGTTGTGAGTAGGCACCTCTGAGGGAGGATGATAGTTACTAACCAATTTTGACTTGTCCATCCTTGGTGGGTAGAAGCAGTTTAGAGTGCTTTACTGCATGTTCATTTAAGAGAAGGTATAGAAGATCCTGCTTTAATATAAGGTGGATAAATATAGCTCAAGTCTTGCCCCTGTGGTAAATAAATGGTCTGGTGCACTCTCAAATCTGGAGGAGAACAAATGAGGAAATGGTGTGACTGGCAGAAACTTGATAACAGGCCTAGGGGACAAAAGTAATAAGGCTTGTAATTTTAAAATATACAACAGAGGAAGATGGAGCTGTTTGAAGGAAGAGTAGAAGATGAAATATTTATTTAAAATTGCTTTACTTTATGAGTGACATCCAAGGCTCTGTAGCACTGTATGTAAATGGAAGCATTGCTTCCTAAGAAACTATTCCTTTCAGAAACCCTCCAACAGTGAGTTTTGCAAATTATGAAAACAATCTCAGTGATATTAGTAGTACCAATGATGATCTGTCCACTAGTGGTCATCTCGTATTTGGCCATGCTGGTGGACATACTACCCTGCCAGTAATTTCTCATTAAAGATGGGAAAAAATTACATACCTCATACTATTTATTGGTGCTGACTGGTAAGTGAGTTTAAACACAAAATACACATACGATTTTAAGCCATCTTAACTTACTGCCACTAAACATAAAACTGTTTTAACTTTAAAATGAAAAGAATGTTTTATGTCAAATGATTTAAATGTTCAAAGATATAAAATAATTGTCAGAACATGTCATTTGAATGCCACATTGAAATGAAAGCACTTAGAAGTTGTGAACAACTGTGATCTGAAAATAAATTGATGATGTATTATATTGTGGCTGAAAACAGAATGACCAGTGTTTTTTGGGGGAGTACAAGTCTTTGGTAAACAATGTAATTTAAAAGAAACATATGTTTTGCATTTAAAACATGGATAATGGTATGTTTAGGCTAACTATTATACTCCAAACAGATGTAGTACTGTTACTCTTGCCCCCATTACCAGTTTTAGCACTTTAGTAATACTAGCAGGGGTGGGTGATTGTTTCAAAATAAGATGGGCTGTGGGACAACAGAATGCAGTGGAGTATGGAATGGAGTATGGATATATTAGACAGCAAAATCTAAAATATGTGCATACCTGGCAGAACAAATGAAACATGCATCTCGTCGAAGCTTTGTATTGGCATTGATTAAACTTATTGGAAGTGCGGCTCTCTCTCACGATGGTGTTTGGTAATAGCATTATGTGGATACCATTGCATTGCTAGTTCACAGAGTTTCTCATATTTGCAGAAAGTACAGGTTATGCCTTTGTCTCGGTATCAATGCTGTCGGGGCAGTTAGTCAATAGCACTGTAAAGGGCACAGAAGGGCTGCAAAGCATGTTTAATTTTGTGCAAAGTTCATAATTACAGGTGCTGTGTTATTTTGGATTCCTTGTGTGTTTTTGAAGAGCTTTAATGTCTGTCACTTCTCTAATGTCAGCTGCTTCAATATAACTTGGTTTAAACAGCCCTATTAATCACTTTTTCACCCTTCTTATCTCTGCCTGCAATAACCTATGACTGATCTATTTTAAACTGCCTGAACTTCAGTCTCTGATATGTAGCCCTCATAGCCGGGTGCATAACTGTTATAAAAAAATGTGTTCTTTTTTTTCATAAATTCTATTACATCATTTTCCAACCTATTAATACTCGAGTTTACAATCTTTTTTTTAAACACCTTTATTGAATTATACTTGTGACACAGGCAAATTTACATTTATATAAAAGCAATTAAACTGTATTAACAAGTTCATGTTTACAAACATTACACTTCACATATATTGCTATGTATCATATATCCTAAGCAACATTACATAAATTATAAATTATTCAATTCTTGTCCCCTTTTTTTTAAACAAGAAATATTTTTATTAAACCATAACTTATGATGTAGGCAATCATACATTTATATGAATGAAAACAATTCACACTGACACAATCCTAGCTTCAAGCATTTTACATCACAAACCATACACACTCCCAGGTGCAAACATTATACATCAGTTATAATCTACCCAATCGTTTTCAGTCAAACATTACATAGTTCATTTAAGTCCTGCCTACTTTTAAACCTCATTCTTCCCCTGTATGTATTGTTCCCACAATTCTCATTTTTCCTATGTAGTTTGCTCCTACCTTTTTCTAAAGCTGTCAAGTCTAGTTGTTTTATCTCTGTTACTATATTCACTATTTCTAGTATAGTGGGTTTAGATTTTGATATCCATTTTCTAGTAACTGTTTTTTTTGGCAGCCACCATAATTAGAGACAGCTAGGCCTTACCATGTCTAAGCAATTCAGATTCTGTATCATAGCTAACTATAATTCAAAGTGGGAAGGGATGATGATGAAACGGGGGAAAACTCTAGAAACAAGGAGAGACTGGGATTTTGGATGCAGGTCTTTAAGGAGAATAACACTAATCATATAGATAGAATATCATATCCATAAAGTAGCAGAACGTATCCTAAGAACTAAGCCAACATGAGAATGGAGAAATATTCTGCTGATAGGAATGACTGTAATTAGGGATATAGAAAAATAGGCAAGAGGGGGTTGGAATTCATTGGAGAAAACTAGCAAAGGAACCAAGGTATTGGGAGCAAACAAATATAGATGGAAAGATGATAGAATGGGAAAGACACTAAGAATTTATTTGGACTGCAGGTTAGAGATTGCCTTCCCTATGAAGGATTGATATCAGAGGATAGGCAAAGAAAAAGAAATAGGGGTCCTAAATGAAAGAGCAGCAGTGATAGAGTTTTTAGTAGACTCTAGTTTATAGACTTATTTCTGTGCTGTCCTTAAGCAAATTACATAAGCACTTTAAGCATTACTTAGTGCTCTTTTTAAGTCAAGAGTTAATGTTACCCCTAAAGAAAGCTGCCACCTAACACTGCATTTTCTCTCTCCTGCTACTGCAAAGTTATCTAAATCCTAATCCTTCTGTTTCTCCTCTGCAGATTTTATAATCACCCAATCCAGGTGCCATTACAGACAACATGCAAATGCTCTCTGGCAAAGAAGTAAAAGTAGACATCAGCTGCTAGGTAGCGCATTAAATTTAGAATATCTGTATCTTTCTCTCTCTCACTCTCTCTCTCTATATAAGTATAAAATGTTGTACAGCTAACTGCAATTCTTTTTAAAACCAGCAACATAGTAGCTATAACAGAGATCAAACCCTGTCAGAGTGGGAAACTGAAAGTTCTTACAAGACACCTGGACAACTAATCTGGACAACTTCTGCCATCCGGCATATTCAACTGGCCCTTTATCATGAAAAATTTCATATGTTTATTGTAAAACAAAGATCTTCTTGACAAATATATTTCGCTGAAACACTGTACTTTGGTCATCTTCTGCCACAATCCCTTGCTATCCCCCAGGTTGCTTGATATATAATAAACAGAACTCCACTGCTTCCATATACGACTGCATCTAAACAATCAATGTAATAAAAACAGTTAATACATTAAAGGCATACACCATTATTTCAATACAAATTCTGAAAAAAAGCAAATACACTGACACACAGCAAAAGTCAAAATCTTTATTTAGCACCAGTTACTATAAAAAGAAGTGTTAAACCATTCTATCTTTATTTTCAGAGAGAGAAAGAGAGATATAGTCTAAATGTAATGCACTACATAGCAAGCTATTTATTTATTTGACATTTGTTTACAGGGAAAGTCTGACTGGGTGGATGCCCATTTTCAGTGGAGTCCCGGGGAGTAAAGCTCTAAGGAAAAAGTAGAACATTACATTGATTGCTTTGGTTACATAGCTTGTTACACAGCAATATTGGACATTTCTTATAGACCAAGGGATTCACATTAATGGACAAATACATACATTGGTTAGAGCAAACTTGCATATAAGTTACAAACATTAGTGTGCTATGGTACAGGTGGACAACTCAATTTTTTAATAGGACTTGTAAAACAGGGCTGAGAAAGGAGAGGAGAGGGAATTAAAAAGGATGGTTAAAAAGGTGGTGGGAGCAGCTTGTACAGAGTGTAGTATAGGGAAAAGGATTGGGAAGAAGCAGTAGGAGAAACAAAGGTTAGGAGAAAGTATAGTAATGAAGAGTAGGTGAACATGTAGGAGGTAAATAACAGGTAAAGTGAATAATCAGATGTAGTAGAATGGTAGGTTAAGGGTCAGGCCAAGCAGTGCAAAGGTGAGCTATGCTAAGTAAAGTGAGAAGGAAGAGAGCAGAATGATTTGGGTTACTGTAGGGAAAATGGAATGAAGATATATGCTTTGTTGAAGGGAGAGAGGAGATTAGGGTAGTAAGGAGTATTGTTGAGTTCTATCTGATTTTCAGAAAGGGTAGAAAAATATAGGTGTGAGAAGGTAATGTCCAGGAAGAATGGGATTTAGCCAGGTTTAGAACATGAGCTAGGTATTGATCAAGAGAGTCTTAAGTATTTTTTGAAATATGTAAGGTTAGTTGCAGTTAATATGGGTTGAGGGATAGTGTTCCAAATTCTGGAGATGTAGTTGGAGAATAGAGTACCCCTGGTACTACTGTTGGATTTTATGACTTGTAGTGGCAATTTGTTTGAGGAATGAAGGACGTATTTGCAGGTGTAGGGTTGAAGTAGATTTTGGAGTGAAGGGGACTTATCTGGTTGGTGTATCAGGTTGTGGGCAGCAATAAGCTAGGTATAGGTTAAGTAGTGGGGTAGTTCTAACCAGTTGAGTTGTGGGAGAGCAGAACAGTGGTGGGATCTGTGTGGGGAATATGTTGCAAATGTGGCTATTTTATTGTAGCAAGCTTCTAGTTTTGCTCAATATGTTTTCTTTAGGTTGGTAAAAATTGGAAAATTTAAGAGGCATAAAGTAGAGCACAGAGTAGATGGTTCTGGCAATAGACTGTCTTGTTGTGTTGGTGAGGAACGGTTTGATTCTAAATAGTGTTCCTAGTTTTATGTGCATCTTTTTAATGATCTGAGATAGATGTTTATCGAATTTCATGTTATTATCAGTTAGAACACTGAGCAATTTTTTCTGAGATACAGTAGCTATTATGGTATTTTTGGAGGAATAGATAAGAAATGAGGGTGGACAATCAAAGGATTTATTGGGTATAAAGAGTATTAGTTTAGTTTTGTTTGGGTTGAGAATCAGTCGTGAGTTTGACAGCGATGATTCCACAGCTGAGAAAGACTATGTCATTTCTTCAAGTTGAGGTAGCGTATAAGCAGCGTAGATGAGTATGGAGTCGACTATAAAAATAAGGCGGGTTGTAGTGTGAAGTTTATTGGTAAAAATACTGAAGAGCAGGGGACCTAAAACTGAGCCCTGGGGCACTCCCATGATGACACGCAAGAGCTTGGAGAGCTCTTGGTGCCATTTAGCTGCTTGTTGTTGACCAGTTAGCTAGTTATGGAGCCATGATAGAGCTGTGTATCTAAGTTTTAAGGCTGAGAGTTCAGTGAGAAATTTCTGGTGAGAGATGGTGTTGAACGTTTTGGAGAGGTCCAAGAATATGGAAGATACCTATTGTAGAACAGAGCATGTGTATGTACCTTTAAGAAGCATTTCCAGATGTAAGCACGTGCAAATAAATAGTGAGCACGTGTATGCGGCAGTGCCATTTTGAGAGAACAGCTAGAGTGTTAACATGTATGAGTGTAGTAGTCAGTTTGTTTATAAGTTTATTTAACTTTAAGTGACAAAGCCTCATTCCTGATATATTTGTATGTAATAAAGCTGCTTGAACTAAACCACGACTGCTTGTCTCTTTTATCCTGACCAGATGAGCAACATGGTGTCAGAAGTGGGATGAAGAGAGCAACTTCTTCAAGCTGTGAGGTGCAGAGTTGAAGGTGAAGGCAGATTGCACTGGTTGAGTGAAACAAGCTCAGACAAACAAAAAGGGTAAGAAATGAACTCAAGGTAATCAGAACTCACACAAATGATTTATTTTGAAAAGAAAATGAAATGTAGCACTTGTAAGGCACAAAACGCATTATTAATCAAATGAGTAGCACAAAAACATACTATTAATCAAACAAAAGGCACAAAACACATTATTAATTATACAAAATGTTCAAAACTATAATATTTGAAAAAACTAGCATAAATATTCATGTAGGGCTCAGAATTACCCTTGATTTGCATAACGAGCATGTTTAAAGTAAAGCAGACACAAGAAAAGTATAACGAGCATGATAATTATTATTATTATTTTATTATTTGACATTTGTTAACCAGGTTGGTCCAACTGAGCCAAGGCCCATTTTCAATGGAGATGCGAGGAGAAAAACTCCAAACAATGTACAAACTTAGAAAAAAAATTATATACAATTATACAGTGGTCAAAATGTACAGAGTACACTCACATAACATACAGCTATTAGAAGTAGTACAGTGCACAATCAACAATAATCATCCATTCAGAGGTATACAATAGATAATAAGTAAAGCAATAAAATTCCATTATAGTGAGAATAAGATAAAATGAGTTGATAGTTGTAGCAGAGCAAGGGGTGAGTGGAGTAGAATGTGGGTAAGTGAGGTATTTGCCATGTACACAGCACAGAAGATAAGAGATTAAAGGGCATACCAAATACAATAAAAGGGCAAAATAAGCTTAAAAAGCAGGGTGACTAAATGCTTTTTAGTAAAAGACTGTGTTTTGGGCACAAACTACTATTTTGCATTGACCAAAGACATTCAAAGCCTAACTAGAGTTGTTCAAAGTATCTCAGAGTGTGCAAAGTGTTTGCAGAGTGTATGCTTTATTACGGTGTAATTATTTCAAAGAGTTTGCTGTGTGCAAAGTACATTTATATTGCAAAGTGCAGTCAAAGTGCAGCAATTTCAAAAAGTTACAATGTGTACATTTAATCACAGAGTGCCACCATTTCAAAGTGCTTCTTACACCGAGTTACTTCTCAAAGTACAGCCATTTTTAAGTTTATGTATTGTGTATAGTTTATAGTTTAAAGTGTATAGTTTATTTGCAAAGTGCATTCATTTCAAAGTGTTTCTTACTTTGAACTTCTTCTGCTGTGTACAGTTTATTCACAAAGTACAGTCATTTCATTTCAAAGTATTTCTTACATTGATGGGGAGTGATTTCGCAAAGTGCAGTGATTTTGGAGTGTTCTTGTGCTACAGACAGTTGTTTGGCAAGGTGCAGTTATTTCAAAGAGTCTATTGTGCTATTGGGCATAATTACAAATTCTGGCATAAAGTTCTGGCATATATATATATATATATATATATATATATATATATATATATATATATATATGTGTGTGTGTGTGTGTGTGTGTGTGTGTGTGTGTGTGTGTGTGTTCATATATAATTTCAAGCACCTTCACTAATGTGTGTTGATATGGCAGAGGCATTTCATGACCTAGTCTACTTGTGTTTGATCATAAAATTGCAGAAAACTGGAGAGTATTTTAGCAGGAATATGATATTTTCATACAAGCAGCTTTTTCTGACAAACATGCACGTACAAGGGCATTCATTTTGCTTAACTTGGCTGGGTCAGAAGCTATTGAAAGAGAGCATTCATTTGTGTATTGTAGTATATGCAGGAGGGGGAAGACCACCATATTGTGGTACTGGCTGAATGAAGAGAGGACCCTGAGTGCTTGAAACGTAAATTTTTAGAAATGTGCAACCTCTAGACAAATGTTACTTTAGAGAAGTATACAAGAGGTCAAAAGCCAGGTGAAACTTTTGCAGCTTACATCACTAACTTGAGAAATAAGGCTAAAATGTGCAGATTTGGTGACTTGAAAGATGAGTTATTAAAGGACATTCTTGTGTGTGGTGTTAATACTGCTGCAGTGAGAAAGATTTTGCTTCATGACAGTGATTTAATGTTGAGCGAAGCTATAGAGATTTGTCAAATTCATGAGCTCACAGAAAGACACACAAGAATGCTTGCAACTGATAAGAGCATGGCTTCAGTAGCCCTCTAGAGCAAACGTACACAGCATGCAGCACATGGCAAGCAGAAACAGGCCTAAGCACATGGCAGCCGTAACCCCTGTGGGTTCCCCTGGGAGGAGCCGTAACTTTCTAGCAAGTTCCAAGACTAGCTCAGCAAAATGGACATGCTCAGTGCAGTATAAGGGTGAGTTAGCAAAACCCAAGGCAAGTCTTATTGTTAACTGTCGTAATTGTGGAGCCAATCATGAGTCTAAAAGAGAAAAGTGCTTATCATTTGGTCATCAATGCCACACGTGTAAAAATGGAATCGCTTTCAAAAGTTTTGTAAATCAAGCAAGCCTCATTCAATTATTAAGAAAGGCCACTCAGAAAAGCAAGTTGATCATATAAAAAGCTGCAGCCCTACTTTCTATGTAGATGGTGTATCAGTGGTGAGTGAAAAGGTTAACACAGTAGATTTTCTGGCAAAGAATGAAGTATTTTGTACTGTCCTGATCAAAGGTAAACCTACAGAGCTCAAAGTAAACACTGGTTCAAAGCGTAATGTAATGTCAGCAGAAACATTTGCTAGAGTGAGAGTTGGTGAACAACTTAATTTGTTTTATTGAGTGAAGCTTGTTGCTTATGGAGGCGAAGATATTCAAACTGAAGGCTCAGTATTCGGCTGGGAACAGTTACAGCTTGCAATTTTATATAGTCAGAAGTCCTGTGCCATCATTATTAGGACTCAGAGACAGTTTAAGAATGAAACTGCTTTCTTTTACCAAAGAAGTACATTATGTAAGCACATGTCCCAGTTCTAACATCAGTGATGCTATTTTCTCAAAGTATGCTGATGTGTTCAATGACAAGCCAGGCAAACTTCCAGTTGTGTACTCCATGAAAATAGACACAGAGATCAATCCAGTGGTCAGACCAGCAAGGAGAGTTCCAATAGCTATGCAGGACAAAGTCAAAGTCCAGTTATCCAAAATGGTGCAGCAAGGCGTGATTTGTCCAGTCACAGAACCAACTGAGTGGGTGTCTTACATGGTAGCTGCTCATAAGAAATATTCAGATGATGTCAGAATATGCATTGATCCAAGAGACTTGAACAAGGCATTCAAGAGATCTCATCATCCTCTGTATACAGTAGAGGAGACTGCCACCCTCATGCCAATTGCCACTGTTTTTTTTCTGTCATAGATGCAAAGAGTTCATTTTGGCAAGTAATGCTTGATTGGAAATCTTCACTACTGACTACATTCAGTGCCCCATTTGGTAGATACATATTTCTCAGGATGCCTTTTGGAAGTCTTTAAGCGTGCAATGGAGAAAATTTCTGGGCACTATCCCTGTGCTATGATAGTTAATATTTTACTGATTGGAGGTAATGGTGAAGTAGAGCATGACAGAAACCTCAGGAATGTTCTGGACAGACTGCATGAAGTGACCTTACAGCTCAGTCCTCTGAAATGTAAATTCAGATTACCAGAAGTTAATTATGTAGGTCATTTATTTACCAGTACAGGCTTACAACCAGACCCTTCTAACCAAGCAACCATTCTTGAGATACTAGCTCCAGACAGTGTCCAAGCTTTACAGTGTTTTCTTGGTATGGTTAACTTTTTGAGCAAATTTATTCCTGACTTTAGTGAGTTGTCAGCACCTTTCAGAGAGCTGACATGCAAAAATGTTGCCCGGTCATGATGAGAACAACACCAAACAGCATTTGATAACCTCAAACAGCAAATTGCCAACCCGCTAACACTGAGATACTATAATGTCCACAAACCAGTAGTTCTTTCCTGTGATGCTTCAAAGTTTGGTTTTGGTGCAGTTATTCTTCAAGAGGGCAGAACAGTTTCTTATGCATCTAGAACTCTTACCCAAACTGAAATGCAGTATGCTCAAATTGAGAAGGAACTTTTGTTAATTGTGTTTGCATGTTCGAAGTTCCATGATTATATTTATGGCCGAGCTATCCAAATCAAAACTGATCATCAACCTCTAGTCACTATTTTAATGAAGCCTATGCATTCATCTCCAGCAAGACTACAAAGAATGAGAATCAGTCCCCCAGATTCACGAATCCTCCGTGTAAGACTAAATAAGTCTTACTAGGAGGCTGCAGTTGAACGGTATGACATCAGCATGCCATGACTATTCATGAGGGCACGCTGACTCAAACCCAAGTCCAACACGGACCATGCGGACAAGCAGGGGGCATGTCCAACTGCTGAGCAGTGGAAAGGTCTATGCCCCTGCAAGTGTGTTAAAAAACAAAATGTCAACACACAAGAGCAAGTCCGCTCAAATGTCCATGTACCCAAACCACACTCCCTGACATTGTAAACCCCAGTACAGTTATAAAAAGTAAAACTATTAATTTTTTTTTCTAATTCTCAATATAGCTGCCCGTATTTGCACGCGTGTGCGCGTGTGTGCCCATTGCTTAGCTGCAGTTAGCAATCTCAACATGGAAGAGCATAATAAGGAATGTTTATGCAAATTACGCCAAATAGTAATAGTGTAGTGGTAGAGCGTTCGCACAAAGAGGAGCCATTCACCGTTCGAGTCCCACCACTCCCCTTCCTATTTTCTGTTCCAAATTAGTATATGAAATAATTCCTGACCTGTATGACGAAACTTTTACTAAAAAGCATTCGAATGGCTTATGTATCAGTGAACAAAATGTATATTTATAAAGGAACCTGACATATAATTGGCCGCAGTTAAGCAACGCTTAACCCAGCGCAATATAGTTGCCCCTAGCTAACTCGCGCTTTACCCAGCGCAATGTAGTTGCCCATAGCTAAATCACGCTTAACCCAGCACAATATAGTTGCCCCTAGCTAACTTACAATTTACCCAACATAATGTAGTTGCCCATAGCTAAATTGCACTTATCCCAGCACAATATAGTTGCCCATAGCTAACTCGTGCTTTACTCAGTGCAGTGTAGTTGCCCACAGCTAAATAGTGCTTTGCCCAGCACAATCAGTTTGCGCGGAGGTGTGCGCCACGCCAACCAGCGCACTGTCGGGCAATGTGGAGCAATGTAGAGCAAAGTTGCTTAAACACAGCCACACCCCCTAACCTGTCTGGACAGTAGTAAAATAAAAAGCAATGATAAGGTTTGAACCCAGGACACTGTGCACCATAATCAAAGTACTGAACCACTAAGCCACAACATCTTAAGATAAACATCCACTGTTAACATATATATAGTGATAAATGTTTGATTAACCATTGCTAAGCAGGTCTGCAGTCAGCCAAGAATATTCAAAAATGGCCAATCACAAAAAAGTGTGGGAAATGCGGCATATTTAAGCCGCATAGGCAGGAATACTCACCATAACTGATTGTAGCTCCCATCTGCAGTTAGAATGTCTGGTGCTAGAGAGGGTACATGCTTTTGAGCACAACGCTGGGGCATCGAGGAGTCAAGATATATGGTTTGGCTCCTAGTCCATCGGCATGAGACTCAACTCCTGCAGGGCCAGTTCCAAGGAACTGAGTATAAGGCGGAGGCTTGGAACCGGTTGGCTCATGAACTCACCAGTGCCACAGGCATCCCTTGGACTGGTGAGCAGGTCCGTCACCACCATGCAGACCTGAAGAGGCATAAGCAGGACCTTCTGAACCAGTGGATCCAGGAGGCCCGTCAAATGCATGATGCCCCACTACTAAGTAGGTAGCCATGGAATGCAGTATGTAAGACAAGTTAATATAGTCTAAATAATGGATATGTATGTCTCAATATCCCTTTATTTACTCCACAGCTGCAGGTGCTCGTGCTATGAATCAGCAAGCCTATGCAGATAGGCTGCTAAGGCTGCGCCACCAGGCAGGTTAGTAAATATTCTGCATGTATTGTTACATGATATATGTGAGTGAGCATGACAAAAGTGTTTCAGCCCAATAATACAGCAATAAAATGTCCTGATTAAATCCTCTGCATGTACTGTTATATAACAAATGTCAGTGAGCCAGAAATAGAGTGTACTAACCCACCAGTCAAGGTAAAATAATTCTGGAATACTATCCCTGCATGTACTGTCATAATATATAAGTGAGCAGGCCTGAAAAGGAGTGTTGTAACCTATCAAGAAAGGTATAATATGTCCTGGATATGTCTTCCGTATGCACTGTAATAACAAGTAAAGGGGAGAGCCTGTAGAAAAGAGTGTTCAATGTAATTAATAAAGGTATAAAACTTGGAGTGTGTCTGTGTCACTTACTTTGAAATGTTGTTGTACCCTTGCAATAAAAAATAGTACTGTTGTATTAGGTGCTGTCAACCCACAGTTGTGCAGTCCCATAGGAAGTGGATGAAGGAAGTGGCAGTAGCTGTGAAGCATAAAACATTCATTCCCTGAATAAATCCTCTGCATGTACTGTTACATATCATAAGTCAGACAGCCAGGAATAGAGTGTAGTCACCCATGAATAAAGCAAAAACATGTCTTGAATACTATCTCTGCATGTACTGTCATAAATAAAAAGTGAGTGAGCCTGAAAAACAGTCTTGTAACCTATCAATAAAGGTATAACATGTCCTGAATATGTCTACTGTATGCAGTGTAATGTCAAATAAAGGAGAGAGCCTGTAGAAAAGAGTTTTAATGTAAATAAGAAAGGTATAATACTTGCAGTGTGTATGTGCCAGTTACTCAGAAATGTTGTTGTACTCTTACATTGAAGAAATGTTACTGTTGTATTAAGTGCTGACAACCCCCAGTAGTGCAGTCCCATATAAAGTGGATGAAGGAAGTGCCAGTAGCTGTGAAGTATGCAACAGTCCTCAACAGTTGTGAAATGGCTGACATGCATAGGTAAATCTGGCACACAAGTAGCCTGTCAAGGTGTTCCCCAGAAATGTTAGCGTGCTACCTGAAAAGTAGGGTTGTGTAGAAAACAAGTGAAAAAGGCATGTGAACACATCCAGATGTGCAGATACATAAATAAGTCAATTTAATACAAGTATGTAGCAGTAACATCTGCATCCTGGACAGTCACTATGTCAGATATAGGTCAGGTATATAAAGAAGTAGAAAAACCCATAATGCAATCAAATGCATGTTGCCTAGTGTAAGAATACATGTAGGGGATATACACCTGCAGTCAATAGGAATGTAGTGTACAGTTAAAGTACTAATAAGATGTTAATGGAGGTTTCTTTTTACACCCTACTCCATGTGCATAAACAATGCAATTCCACACCTCAATGGGTATGTCTAATCTCATAACATTTGTTGGGACATATGTCCTATTGTTATATAAAATCTGCACTTACTTTGATGCATGTCCCCTGTTAAAACACCACAATCTTGGTGGCCTGTTGCCACCAGTCATTCTTGCATGCTGTTGTAATGTCCACTGTCGTTCAATACATGCATGTGTTATGCTTGCTGTTCAACTGTTGTAACCCTGGTGTGTTGGGTTAATGGGAATATTACTGCATGCTGTTACAACTAACTTGGAATGCTGTTGTCTATGTTGTAATTAAACACGCCTAATCACAGAACGTATGGGAAGGCCGGTCCCAGCGGACCCACCTGTCCCTCCTCAGCTGGCAGTTGCACCTGGCACCAGCAGGTCTGGTGCCCAGCCCGGGCCACCCTCCTCCGTAGGTCCTGTGCCACCTTCGGGTGGAAGTGCTGCAGGGGATGGGGCTTGCCCCCCTCCAAGCGTGGGTGGAGAAGGGCCCCCTGTCACCCTCTGAAGGGTCCGGGTTGTGGTGCATAGGGAGATCCAGTGTTTAGTCCCTGATCCCCTACACCAGCTCGAGGCGAGAGTGGTGCGACTCACGGGTGAGCCTACCCCTCCTATGCAGCCCCCAGCACAGCGACCCTTGGGTCTGTGAAGGTCCAGTGGTGACTGCCCATGGTTGGGGATCTCAGTCCCACTGTTACCATCTGTGGGCTCATGGGCTTGCGATTTCCAAACATCCGCCCCAGTCAATTGTGTTCACCCACCCCATGTGTCATACTCTGCCCCTGTATGCATCTTGTTTCTCTTGTCTGTCTGTTTAGCTACCCCCCAACCTACCTCCCCAAATATACCTACTTCCTCTACCTCACTTTCCACTCTCCCCTGAAAAAAATAAAAAGGTCAATCTGTACCCGAAAAAAATTATGCCCCATACATAGCTGCCCATTTCACACACATGTCCGTTGGACATGTACACTGATAATTCTAATTGGCAGTACAACAAACTATGTTGTTCTCACCCCTCTCTCAGGGGTGGAAGGTTTCAAATTTCACTCCAAATTTGCAACATATGCACAGCTGTTGCTGGTAAAGAAATGGGCAGCTATTATGGACCTTCCCTACACCCGTCCTGCACATCACAAGCTTGTTTTCCTACTGTCTTTCCCTCTTTGTGCCCTCTTTTTCACCACTTTCCTATCTCCCCATTTTCTTTTCTTTCAAAGAAATTAGCACGGGGGTTAGCAGGAGTAAGCACTTTTAAGCAGTAGTAAGGGGGATTAAGCGAGTGTGCGCATGTGTGCGCTTAGCTAAGCATCACTAAGCATCACGCAAACCCGCTTACAACTGCTTAAAAGTGCCTTAGTCACTCTAGGTCAGGGCCCTTGTTCTGCTCAGCAGCAAAATTAAAATACCTTTGTCAGTCTCAAACCCCAGACCTTGGACACATAAGACTGCATGAAGTACCACTAAGCCACAACAGATATGCAATAGCTTTGTGCTGCAAAAAATATATCATTTATTACAATGAGTGAATGTAAAGGAAATATAGGAAGGCCATAACACAAAGCCTGTTCTGTGGATCTTTACCAACAATTGTAGGATTGCATTACATGAGTGTGATGTGGGAAGCAGCCAATCAAGCAGAAAATAATGTTGCAGAGGCACTTTACAACCCCCACACAGTATCATAGCAGCACAAACACTGGCATATCTGAGTAGGGCAGAGGCCATACCTCCTAACTCAGTCAACTTTCCAGGGATGTCCCTGATTGTGAAACATATTTTAGCTGTGTCCCTCAGAATCCCACAGAAAAGTACTGACGTCAGTCAGAATGGTGGGCTATTACACAATGAATACTGACAATAATTACAGTAGACACTGCTTGTATGTCATGAAAGGAATACTAATTCATATGCACTGCTTCACTGAAGTATACACCTACTGTTCTTATTATGTGTAAGGTGTACCTCACATTCAACTACATATCCATGACACCATGCCAAGATGTATGTGACTGTTCCATAGGCCTGGTAGAGGCCCAAACACACAGGCATATAGGCTATACTGCTGTTACACACTCTGCAAATAGCTTTCTTAGGCCCTCCCCAAGCATACCCTTATGTAGGAGTATAACACAGAAATACCAATGGATGTAGCCATGTACTGGTAGCAACTGACTATAACAATGCCATTGTAACAGTGCTGAAAACACCTGTGAGTTTCACAGACAAAGAATGACAGTGTAACCTCTGGCTACCAACTGGGTAAGTTCACAGGTGGGAACCATGCAGACAGACAACCTGCCCTGATAAACACACAGGTACATACCAATCCTGCAAGTCCAGTAAGATAATATTCACACATTAATGCATAATGCTCTCAGTATGTAAACCCCCCCAATTAAAAGATACTTGTGCGTTTAGGGTCTACCAACCGTGTAGGTAGGCATACTCAGTACAGGAATTGTCCAGTTGTCCTGCAAACCCTGTGGTAATGTCAAAAGTAAAAAACATAACCCTGCAGAAGTCAGTACATTAATATTCCCAGTATAGTCACATAAATGTTGTGTAAGCATTTGTAGTGGTGAGTAAAACTCTACACTGATAGCTTAGTGTTGGAAATGACAACAGTCAGGTCTGAGTACAACATGTACAGCACTGTCTACACCTCTAGCTTCATTTATAAGACATATACTAACCATCTGACTTACACAACAGTCTCCACAGCAAACAAGCATGGGCCCCACTCTGGATATCTGAAAGGGCTACGCCTACATACCTTAGCAATTTATAGCATTGGGTTGCTATGACAGTGAGTACTGCAATTACCACTTAGCAGGCTGTATGCATTTACCAAATGCTGGCCAACAATTGGTGCAGAGGGCATCACATGCACATGTGCAGATACCTATAAAAGCAGATAGGACTTGCTATCCCCACATGCAATCATTACATTGCAAGTTGCACATAGCAAACAACAGCAAGCAGGAAAAAAAAACAAAAAAACAAAACCAGTATGTTTCAGTACCCCAAAAAAATAAATAAATAACATACACAGATGGACCCGGAAGGGACATACAGGTATGTAACAGTTTGTAGTTACCGGCAGGTAGTAGATGGTTATGGTTAGTACTGTTGATCCTCTGATACATGCATATGTGGTAGCAGTATGCACTGATTCCATGCATAAGTACTGCCATGGAGAAACTGTTGGGTAGCTGTGTGGAGTGGAACATAAGTGTGACAGTTGTAGATCAGCAGTACATGTCAAACATCTGAACATGTTATCTATGGTCTGTACAGTACTGCGTTTAATGGCAGTTTTGGGGAGTATTGCAAACACCTAGATAAGCTTGGATGTCACAGAGTAAGACATGCATGATAGTCACATAATGTGCAGCTTAGCATTGGCAACCACTGTAGCAGGCTAGCATAGTGATGTATCATTTGCAGCTCTGTATACCCTTGTACTATTACTGTATGCACACATGTGACAACTGTCCTACCTGTAGCAAGGCCCAACTGGTCATCCATGAGGTGTATGGACTTACAACATTGTGGACCTTGTGTCTGTATGGCACACACATATGTCGATATACATGTGTGTCTGATTTCTGAGCATCTGAACATGTGCATAGAGCAAGGGACATACTGCAACTGTCTGTGAAAGGCGGACATTTATATGTTGGAGCAGGTTATGTGCATATATCTATGCAGGTTATAGTGTGTGTCAAACAAGACAGCATATAGTGCTTGCATATGACATGTGTTGTTCAAATGCCATGGGTATGCTTTGTTAGGTATATAGTCTCCCAGATATGGGGTCCTGCTAAACATATATGGGCTGAGAACACCTTCCATGCATTCTGCACAAGACTGTGCAATATCATTACATAACTGTATCCCCCTCAACCTTAGCATTATTGATATTCCTACCATGAAAGGTGGACTGTATATGTGCTGATATGCATATCAATGTGTACACCAGTGGATGTTGAAATGTACGCCCCAGCTGAATGTTGTACATGTATTGCCATCCGTGTTGTTAAAAGCCCAGTACCCATGACCTAACACATAGTTGGTAGTGTACTCAACACCAAAGATGTGATAAGAGACTACGGGACACAGGTGGATAGTAGTGTCCCTAATGATAATCACTGTGCCACACTAGTCATGTAAAACTAGTACAGTCCATATGTTGTCAGTAAATGTGTGTCATCCATGGAAACAGAGGTCAGGGTTCCACTCCACTCATCAGTCATTACACCCATCATAGAGTACAATGTCCCTGTTGGTATGTACCTCAGAACGCATACACATCAACAGTAGATGCCAGACACATACCTCACAAAGAGTGGTACCGGATTACAACAGATGCCCTATGCTGACTGTCTTACCAAACCAATTGTACACTGTGTCGCATACCGCCTACCCAGAGGCCACCCCTGGCCAACATACAAAGCTATGTCAAACCCACAGGTGTTGGACGTGCTCCATGTAAACAGATGGAACACCAGACAAGATACACACTCTACTGCCCAACACCTTGTAATGTAAAAAGCAGAACATGCTTGACTGGCACATCATCATCACAGACACATACCATACTGTCGAACCAACCACCTATCAACTGCATATGAAGGTCCTCATTAGCAGTTGCCGTCAATAACCATGATGATTGCATGTGAGATAGGAAACACAACCCGGTAATCACCCCTGTGGCTCTGCATGACAGGGGCACAGGAACCTACATTACATGTGTGTCGTAGTGCAGGGTACCATATGTCTATGCTTCCATAGGCCCTATGGATAACAGCCTATCAGCTACCTAGGACATGATACACACACGCATGTACCTGTTGCAAAACATGCTATGTGAGGTTGACTGTGTATGATGGAGAATGTGTATGTGAATGTATCAATGATGTGTATATTTGTGATAGCCTACTGGGAGTCTGTGTATACCATGGTATGTAGTGTTGTACCTCTAATCCCATCCAAAGGTCCGTATGCTATTGGCAGGGCTGAAAATCACTATGGCATACGTTGTGATGCAGTCCCATGTTGTCGAATGGAGTGTGCCTTTGTAGGCTAAAGCAGTACATGTATGCTTATTGATTGTTAACACTATTGAATACAAGTCACGTATGGACTGTAGTACTACCTGAAGCTGTATGCCTCAACTGCACAGTGTGGTTTATATCCACATGGCTTGGTAACACACTTTTGTTTGTACCTGTAGTCCACACACATCACATACCTCAGGCATGAGGTTATGTATGTGCTGACACACAGTAATGTATGGTACACAGGTAACTGTAATCTGGGTTGCCATACCCTTGTGTCTTGTAGGTATGTCTGATGTGTGTGTGGGTATGCCTGTAACATGTCCTTGGTGGTATGTGTGTCACAGGATATAGGTGCATATCTAGCAACATGTACAGTGTAGTACAGCAGTATGCCACCTATAGTGGTGAATGTGCACATATGTTACTGAGGAGTTTGCTATCAACAAGTAGTGTGGTGTACTGCTAGTACCGTAACCGTACTATACATAGATTTAAATGGATGACAAATGTCTGTATGCATTAGCTTCATATACACCTCCTGTGGCTAGGTGTTGCATTGTGTCACATACAGTCTGCCATGTACTGTTGTATTGTCCTACATACTGGTTTCACTTTGTGGCTGTGCAGAACATGGTTTTGTATTTAGCATGTGCCAGGCACTGTCAGGCAGTTGTGGTCTTAGCAGTCATATGTGTTATTAAAAGTGTGTATCTGCTGACAGCCATTAGGGTGCTATATATGGCATTTCAATGATGTCTGTACATTAGAATGTTGAGTGTGCAACATGTCTTTTTCACAATTACTGTTTAATTATCTTCCAGTGTTATGGCACATAACCGAAAGCCATCATATACCCCTGAGGAGGAGGAGGATGTAATCAGAGATGCACTCATCCAACATTACAATCTACTGTTTTCAAGATCCTGCCAGGACCAGCATGGTCACACTGCACTGTGGCAGGATGTTGTCCATCAGGTGAATGATGTAGGCATGCATAACTGGACTTATGAGCAGGTGTGCCATCACTGCAGTGGTTTAATCAGACATGTCCGGCAGCATGCCTCCGATGTCCACAGACAACAGCTTGCCACAGGTGGTGGTGCTGCCACACATCCCCCCCTCACTAGAGTGGAAGAGCTGCTCCTCAGCGTGGTGGCTCCTGGCCAACTGTTACAACAAATCTGTGTCATCAAGGAGGCCAGAGTCACCCAGCACAGCGACAACGAGCGTGCAGGTAACATGGCATATCCGTAGACCACTGTTATCCAAAGTGTTGTAATATGCATTAATCAGATGTGTATTGTGTATACAGAATATGTGGTGCCTGGTGTCATGCAATGCTGATAATTTGGGACATTATCTGTATGCCTGTGACTGTCACCCCATGTACTACTGTATAATTGCAGACTCACAGCAGCAATGCCATAGTTGTTGACACTGACATACTGTCTCATATCCTTGCAGGTCCCTCTGGTGTGATAGCAAGACAGGAGACCCATGCTGGTGAGTGGGCTAAAGTCGATTTAACATATAACATCTGCATGTCAAAGGAGAGTTGTAGGCCATATACACATGTTAAACACCTACGCATAGTGCATGCTCTGCATGTTCTCTGTGTGACTATGCACTTCACAATGACATAAGTAGCTGACTCATGCACATGCAACACACAGAGCATCACAAACAAGTGGGGTACACTGTAGTTGACATTGTATAGGCATCGTCAATACACATGCACACAACATACACCACTTTGTCATATGTAGTATGTGTTAATATGATACACATGGCTTTTGTAGACACCTGCTGTAAGGTCATACTCCAGGATCCCATATGTCATCAACACAGCACACATACTATACCTGGAGGTAGAGCCCTATCATGGGGCAGTGTGACATGCGTCAACACACAACACAGTCATGTTAGGCAATGTTCCCTACTAAACACCTGACATGCCCATGCAACGACTGTCTGTGAACTGTTTAATGTAGCTTAGGTGGTGCAGGTCAGGTACAGCAAGATAGTTGCCAGTGTGACATCAGTGTCCTTGAGTGACCACATGATGCTGCCTGATGATGGCTCATGGTACTACACTACATCCAGTTACAGTACCTGCAGTACTACACATAGCATTCATCGTTAGACACCTGACAGTTGTATGCATCTGGACATGGTTTGTATACCTATGAGTGATGGTGCACACGACATTGGAAATTGTTTCAGACTTGCAGTGCAATGTTGTGTCCATGTACACATTGTCTATCAGGGTGAGGGCAATGATTGAACAACACACATGCATCAACAACATGTATATTGTTAACTACAAGGACTTTCTACACTCACACTGCATGCTGTCGAGCAACACACATCCTGCATGCTGACACATGTGAGAGGACTCTTTGTATTGTGATACTGTACTCCACCATCAACCACTAATGACTATGTTCCATATTGCTGTTGGTGTGTGTGTGTCAACTTGAATGTGTAGTGTATTAGTGTGCATGTGTTCATGTGTTCATGTGTGCATGTGTGCATGTGTTCATGTGTGCATGTGTGCATCCTGCATGCTGACACGTGTGAGAGGACTCTTTGTATTGTGATACTGTACTCCACCATCAACCACTAACGACTATGTTCCATATTGCTGTTGGTGTGTGTGTGTCAACTTGAATGTGTAGTGTATTAGTGTTCATGTGTTCATGTGTTCATGTGTGCATGTGTTCATGTGTGCATGTGTGCATGTGTGCATGTGCTCATGTGTGCGAACATCCTGTACAGATGGTAAAGTGTGCTTCCTGTCTCCCTCTCACAGGTGCTGAGGTAATGGATGGGTGCAGCGGGGTACCTGAGGTCACTGCCACTAATAGTGACCATGATGATACATGTGTAGCGGCACAGGCATGTTTGACAGGGTCTGTCGGTGGTCCACCAATCGACAGTACACAGCTATCCACCCCATCTATGCGCACATACGTACTGCCATTACATCCCTCAACACCAATGGCTAAGTATAAAATATACCAGATGGTCCCAATGGAATCCTCAGCCAAACTGAAAAATGATGTAGTATAAGAAACACTGACGGAACCAACACCCAGGAAGCACGACAAACTTCAACTTTCCATCAACGAACTCTTTTATTAGTTAAAATACAGACAGACAAGCGCTTTCACGCACCTAAGTGCGCTTCCTCAGATCTTCACATTAAATGACATTTTCCATGGAGTATATATACCCAATAGAGTTAAATTAAACTAAATTAAATTCAATTAATTATTCACTTAGTGTGATTATTCAATCAACATATATAGAGCATAATCGGTAATGTTGGTTGTGTACATAAAGAGCCAGTGCAAGACAAATTCAACGTAACATTTCTGCAAAGCCGTTCAGGACTTAAACTTTCATCAAGAGGCATGATGATACATATTTCAAAAATAACATGTGTGCATGTGTGCATCCTGCATGCTGACACGTGTGAGAGGACTCTTTGTATTGTGATACTGTACTCCACCATCAACCACTAACGACTATGTTCCATATTGCTGTTGGTGTGTGTGTGTCAACTTGAATGTGTAGTGTATTAGTGTGCATGTGTTCATGTGTTCATGTGTGCATGTGTGCATGTGTTCATGTGTGCATGTGTGCATGTGTGCATGTGCTCATGTGTGCGAACATCCTGTACAGATGGTAAAGTGTGCTTCCTGTCTCCCTCTCACAGGTGCTGAGGTAATGGATGGGTGCAGCGGGGTACCTGAGGTCACTGCCACTAATAGTGACCATGATGATACATGTGTAGCGGCACAGGCATGTTTGACAGGGTCTGTCGGTGGTCCACCAATCGACAGTACACAACTTTCCACCCCATCTATGCGCACATACGTACTGCCATTACATCCCTCAACACCAATGGCCTTAGGTGAGGAACAGCATACGGTAGGCATTGACCAGGAAAGTGTGGTATCCATGGCACATGCAATCCCACACAGCAGCCATGCCCAGACAAACAGAACGGTACTACATAGGCATATGTCCAGGGGTTCTCGTGGGAGCATCACTGGGCGTAATGCCCCTGACAGGCGTGCCCGCACAGGTCTCACAACCTCAGGTATGTTCTGGGCTGTGATACAAGCACAGGCACGTATGGAACGGTACACCAGGCAGGGACTAAGGGCGCAGAGGGCTCATAACGCTGCGATCAATGACAGTATCCATAACCTTGCCGGTGCCATCCGCAATTACACCAATGTCATTGATAGATGTTGGGGGGAGACACTAGATGTCCTCCGCAATGTTATGTCCATATGCCAGGACAGTGCAGGACAGATGGGACGTCGATGTGGACGTATGCCAGCAACATCCTCAGCTGGCAGCCGATGCAGATGACAACCAAGTGCCAGCCACTCCCGTAGTGCCAGTACCAGCCCCAGCAATGTTGTGGCTGGGCTGTCGGTAGACTGTCCGAGATGACCACATGCACATGGCTCTGGCCAGTCCCAGCAGGGACATGGGTCCAATCAACATCCCTCTGCCTCTGATGATAGTACTCAGTCTGGCTTATTACCCGATACAGTCCGTGTCACCCCTGGCAGGCACAGGTACTGTGTCCATGGCCGGAGACAGTGATCTGTACAGCCTGGCAGGTACAGTCTGTGGCTGTTCCACAAACTCCCGTAATTGACAGCCACAAGGGGGTACTGTGTGCATGCAGACACACACACATACTACCAACACGTAGGGCTAACACATAGGCACACACACACACATCACATCAACACTGACCCATACTGTACCATTGTCCCTCACACACACACACACACACACACACACACACACACACACACACACACACACACACACATACATGTTGATTGTCTGGGTCATTGTCGGGCTCTGAAAAACAACCACACACCCTGTGCATATGATGAAACTGTGCCACCTCCTGTCATCTGTGACAGTGATGCAGGAACAGGATAACATGGTGCTGATGCACAGGGTGACCTATTAGCAGTGTAGCAATGTTAGCATGTTGTGAACAGTAATGGATAATGATATCCTTGTAGGTGTATCTGAGCAGGCATGATGCATCCCAGCAGTGATTATCAATTCTGTTTTGTATACACCAGTGTTAATACCAAACATGGATTGTCCACACATGTGACAGTTGGCTGATGTGTGTGGTACTGGCAGCATGTATTGTTGAGTGGATGTAACATCTATGATGTGTGCTGTACAGATTACAAGGTGTACATTTGTGAACATGGTGGAGGTGCACTGTTTGCATGTATGTGCATGGTGGGCACATGTAAAGGGTGACATGCCCTGTACTCCACAGTGTTAATACTTCATATTTCCTATTGGTGTCCAATATGCATGTCACTACACATATGTCATAACTTGGGTACACATTTTTGTATGACATGGTATGACACTATGCTGTGGGTGATACTGTTGATATTGGTTATTGGTTAGCATTCTGGTAGTGTACATAACCTCAACAGCCTGATTTTAACAAATTGTTACATGATGTCTTGACAACTGACACACAGCTGTAGGATACACAGTAGCATTAGAATCTTTCTGGTTTTGTACTATACCAGTTACCAGTGGTAATGACCACCACACATTCCCGTGACCACTCCTGTTTGCCATGTCTCTGTCCTAGGTACACACAGACACACTAGGGATATGTACATCCACATCTGGTGATGCATACAGTGGCCTACAAAGCATTCCCCGGATTAGACACCTATCTTCCATGAGGGTATCATACAGACACATACCTGTTGACAAACACATGTTGTGAAGCTATGATCCAACAACAGAATACTCATCCACATTTGCTACACATAGTATCCTGATTGTACCACATTGGTAGTAGCACACAACGTGTAGCAGGGGTACTGATGTGGACAGGCAGCCACATGTGATTTCATCTGTCCTTTGATATCCACATCCCCAAGGCTATGCTGATGTCCCTCAGTGTATCACATAAGTAATAAGGTGTCTGTATGCATATACACGGGTTTGTTGTATACCTACCATGAATGGCCATTATTGACAGACTGTGTTGTGTTTGGGCATGTCTGTCATATGCCACAGGCATACACCCACACTTACATTATTGTATAACAACTGTCATGTGTGTGTGTGACACAGATGACCTAGGGCACAGCTCACTACAGTGGCTGGACCTGTCACATACATACATACATATGTGAGCTACGGTCCAAGAAGCAGCAACAAAAAATGTCAATGGTGACAGATGTAGTTGTGTTGACAGCAGGCTTCACACCTATGATGTGAATGAGGTCACATGTACATATATGTCTTGTCCACACAGTTACCAATTTAGGTCACATGTACATATGTGTATTTGCCACACAGATACCAGCAGTGTGCAATGCACATACTGTTGTTTTACTGATATGTCATACAGTAGTAGTAGCAAAACACACACTTTGCTCAACAGTGTCACACACACACACACACACACACACACACACACACACACACACACACACACACACACACTCAACAATTGCAGGATTCAAAACCCTACCTACCTATGTCATAGTACTAGACACATATGCATTACCACTATGCGCCATATGCCTTACTGGGTGTTTTCATTTCCACTGCTGTTTTTGTGGGATACTGACATCATCAAACCAGCAAAAGGGGTATTCACCTCTTTCAATGTGTTTTTACATTCTCAAAAAAGGCCACTTATCTCATAGGATTACACACATACACCCCCACACACACACTCAGCATTTGTAAGATTCAAACCCCTACCTAACTATGTTATGATGCTATTAAGAGACACATTAACACGATGCACTATATGCTTTATTGAGTGTTTTAATCTCCACTGCTGTATTTGTGGGATACTGACATCATCACACTTGGCAAAAAGGTATTCACCACTTCTAATGTGTTTCCACAGTCTCCAAAAAGGCCAGTCTTCTCAAAGGAATTCTTACACACACACACACACATTCACACGATTCAAACTGCTACCTAACTATGTTATGACACTAGTGAGATACACATTAACACGATGTGCTATTTGCTTTACTGGGAGCATTTATTTCCAATGCTCTATTTGTAGGATGCTGACATCATCATACTTGGCAAAGAGGTATCCACCACTCCTAATGTGTTTCCACAGTCTCCAAAAAGGCCACTCCTCTCAAAGGCATTCTTCCACACACACATAGCATTTGCAGGATTCAAAGCCCTATCTAACTATATTATGACACTAGTGAGACACGCATTAACACGACGCGCTATTTGCTTTAGTGGGAGCATTCATTTCCAATGCTCTATTGGTAGGATGCTGACATCATCACACTTGGCAAAGAGGTATTCACCACTCCTAATGTGTTTCCACAGTCTCCAAAAAGGTCACTCCTCTCAAAGGCATTCTTACAGACACACATTTATCATTTGTAGGATTCAAACCCTTATCTAACTATGTTATGACACTAGTGAGATACGCATTAACATGACGCGCTATTTGCTTTACTGGGAGTATTTATTTCCAATGCTCTATTTGTAGGATGCTGACATCATCAGACTTGGCAAAGAGGTATTCACCACTCCTAATGTGTTTCCACAGTCTCCAAAAAGGCCACTCCCCTCAAAGCCAATCTCACACACTCAGCAATTGCAGGATTCAAACCCCTACCTAACTATGCTATGATACTAGTGAGATATGTATTAACATGACGCGCTATATTCTTTACTGTGTGGTTTCTATTCACATGCTATATTTGTAGGTTGCTGACATCATCAGACTGGACATGTAATGTGTGTGCACTTAGTGTTATGCAATCCCAGGAATGAACCTTGTGGGTCAGCAGGTGTGAACATCTTGAACAGGAATACACAATTCATAGCTTGTGTGATCTAGCTGTGGACAAATTACCATTCCTTCATATGACAATACATATTCATGCACAGATTGTTGGTTTTGTGGATACAACATGTGTCTGTGATGTTGGTAAAGGGCTGTTCAAAGTCTATGTGGGACCTGTGTTGCTCTTGTCAGTGATGTATGTCCTGGGTGGCTGCCTTGCAAGATATCTAGCAGGTTTGGGGAACATGATGTGCTCATTAACAAACCACAGATGTTTGGGTTGTGTGTTTGTCAGTTTACAATAGCTCTGTTCCTGACTGCAATCATGATGGACTCCATGGACTAGCATTTCGGACTTCGTAGGCTTATAGGACTATAGTTCCCATGGTGTGTTGTGCACCAACACTTGTGGGGTGTGCCACATGTTGCTGTAACACATTCAACGGTGTAAGATCCTGTAGAGAGTGTGAGGCTCAACAGTCTGTTTGGGTGCAGTGTCTGTTTGTCCTGTTGTTCACTTATGACACATATGGGGAAACAATGTTATCCACGTGATGGGATTCATTTGGCATTGGGAGGACCAGTTTACACATTCTACATGTGATATCTCCTGGTATGATGTTAGGGCCTTTTGTCACTGGGAGGTGGGTATGTATGTATGGGCCTGTCTGACAGGATGTCGACATTGTCAGTCAGGTACAGTTGACCCTGACTCAGGACATATATGACTGTACATCAATATTTCTGACATAGCTGAAGGAGGTGTAATGTTTCTGTCTGTACTCCTTTGCAGATTATCTTTCCACAGCAACAACAAACCTGAACACTAAACCCCAGTTATACTTTTTTACACACCTGACACACTACTGATCCTTTGTGATCAGTCGACAGTGTATGTCATCATTATATCCTGGCATGTCCAAAGGTCAGTTTCGTGTGTACTCTCCAGTCCAGCTGGTGCATATTGGAATTTTGACGCATTGTTACAACTGCCTTATGTACACAGGGAACACTGTCCTCCTACCAACAAACTCAGATATATGTGAGAGGTGCAACTGTATAGACAGACAGGAGGCTGAGCTCTCCCAAGCCATGACTGGCACAGTCTATCAGGTGGTGAAGGTAACCACACACACCACAAATACAGTCGCACATGGACCTATGACAACAGCAAACCATATACATTGACAAACAAAGACATACTTGGAACATCTAAATATACTCTGCCTAAGCAGCAGAGACATCCAAAGCAGACACACAAACAACTGCTAACACACAACCATACACACATATCACATAGTTCACAAAGTCATTGTGCCACACAGTCACTGCCCTTAGGCCTACACAACACACCACATACACTTGTATTAGATGACTGTAATTGTCGGTCACACTGACATCCCACTCACCAGGCTGAACAAGGTGAAGGTCACTTTGTGCTGTGTGTCAGGTGCCAGGATATGCCACATGACACATGCACTGTTGTCAGTCCACTGCAAGTACAAATATGGCTCCATCATTGACCATGCTGGTGTGTAAACCCTCAGACGTTCCTCCCTGGACTACATGACAAGAGACATAGAGGAGCTCTCTGATCATGTAGCCCAGGCCAGTATGACCCTGACCTTGTGTAGCATCTTACCCTCACCAAGTACTATGTCACAGTATACAGATGAAATGATCACTTTTAACAGTTGTCTAACATATTGTTGTCATTCACAGGGGATCCAGTGTCTGTCAGCCTGGGATTACATGCTCAACATGCCACGTACATTCACTATGGACGCCATGCACCTGTCACCCCTAGGCTTTCACAGACTGTCTTAGGCTCTTGACACACACATAGTGGCTGTTTGAAGTGAGGGTCAGAAGACATAACCACAGCCATAGACGTTACAGGGTACAGGAAATGGAGAGTGATGGTGCTCAACAACTGATGTCTAACCCTCAGAATGCATGCACTCAGTACTCACATCAGTATGGAATCTGTCGATATATGTGCAGTAACAAACACTTGGTTCAGGCTCACAAAAACACAGCAGTACTAACAGGTTTTACGCCATACCATGGTTTTCAGACACAAGACTCTGACCGGACAACAACAATAGGGGGGTATCCATATACATCATTCATACACACACCTCCAGGGTGGTAGCAGTGCACAAAGCATTGGGGAACGTACATGTGCAACTGAGAGTGGACAAAACTGCATTTCAGTTTGTAGACTGTTACAGACCACACTCCCAAACTTGGGAACAACACTCATTATTCCTGGGAACACTGGGGAATGTGAAGGTCTCATCAAACACCATTATATTGTGTGACTTCAAATACAAAAACATTGACTGGGTATACTACTCAAGTACTGACACCCTCGCACAACAGTTGCTAGGATTGTTACACTCAAATGTTATGGCAGACCTGGTCAGCACAACCACAGGGGGTTAAAACATGTGGGACCTGATCATCACCCACATGGGGACTCTATGTTCCACAACAGAGGTATACCTGTCATTGTTAAGGTCAGAACATACATTCATCTCACTAGCCATACATATCCCATACACACACACATCCTATGTGATCTCAGTGACGTACTTCTCATGAGCAAACGTCACACTTGTACAAACTGAGGTGGTATCCCTCAATGACCCTGGGACAGTGTTAATTACGGCTCAGACCACTTCATACTTTACAAGCCCATTCTATGGACAACTACTGGAATGCAAGGATCATGCTATCCCAGATAACTACAAGACTCACTCCTCCAAAGGCAGGGGACCTGTCTATGGACCACGGCCATTAATGAGCTATACAGGGACAGGAGGAGGCTACTACATTATAGAGCACAATCACAATCAGGAAGGCATCTCTGATCAGTACTATGGTATAGCTATGATCACTTGTTGATTCATCTAAGGCCCACTTCTAACGGACACTTGCAACAGACACTATGGACAATCACAAGGCCTTATTTAGTTATGTCAGGGACCTGTGTGGGAACTCACAGATATGCTGTGAGTTACTGCATAATTACAAATGATACAGTGAAGCCACTGACATCGCGAACATCCTGGACAACAGGTTCAGTGGAAATGTTTCCCCCCATCCCCCCTGCAGTGCACATGTCCATCACAACAGGGTGTAGCCTCCCTGACATCACAGATGAACATGTGTGTGCTGCCCTCTCCATAGCAGACAACACAGCATCAGTGGAACCAGATGGTGTCCTGGACTGTGGCATACACAAGATTCATGACAAACTTCACACTCACATTATGTCACTGTTCATTATCACAGTTACTACAGGATATGTACCCATGGAATGGCGTACAGCTGCGGTGTACCCACTCCACAGTGCTGGTGCCACAAGGGACCCTGAACATTATCCCAATATATGCCTAACTATCCTGGTCTGCTATGCTATGGAGTGTATCATCATGGAACACATACACATACACATTGTGAACCTACAGACACTGGATCCTACACAATTTGGTTTTGTTGTGGGCATATCTTGCCTCTTGCAGCTGTTTGATGTCTTTAAACAGTTAACAGGTCCATAGACATACACAGGGTTGTCCACACAGCCTACCTGGAGCTCGCACACTAATTCTGCACAATACCCCACTTGGCCTTTATGCATTAGATCAGCGGATTCAATATCTACACATATGTCACAAGATGGATTGCTAACTGGATCATGGATAGCACACACATGGTCAGTATTGCAGGTGCCATGTCTGACTATACACCAGTTACACATGGCATCCCACAGGGCTCAGTCGTGGGACCTCTCTTGTTCTGTATATATTTCTGAGACATACTGGCTAACACAGGAGGAATATGGCTGACCATGTTTGCAGATGACTGCAAACTGTGTGCCATAATCGACTCCACAGCTGGCACAAGCATCCTCAGAAAGGGTCGCACAGAGATGGATGACTGCTGCCAGAGCCATGGCCTACAGCTACCTTCCTTTAGATGCATAATCATCACCTTTGGTAGTAACATCGTGCACACACATTACCACATAGGTGATGATACATCACGTACAGTGTGCGTGATTTGTGATTTGGGGACATGAATACTTAGTACCCTCACTTTTGACATTCACGTTGCCAATGTTGTTGGACACACCTTCTATTTAGCCAACCTTATCCCATACGGTTTTACATCCAGATCAGGTGGGGTCATGTGACCCTATAGTCATCAGGCACATGCTTGGATACAATGCCCCATTTCGGATGTACCTTACCCAACACCTGCAGCAACTGGAATGTACACAGATTTACATAACCAAGTGGATCTAGGGACTCACACAGATGGTATGCACAGTTTGGCTATGGTGACCCCAGCTCTCCTCAGTTGCTTACTGCCTACTTGGATACAGTCTGTGCCTTTTGTTTGAAGCCATGTCCATCACAGCATTGATGGACAGGCTCCACATGAGGTTATCAAAGTCCCTTACAGCTACATGCTCCAGGGACAGGTATGTGAGCAATGATGTTAATAGGACATGCTGGAGGGGCATATTACCATCACAGAGGCTCCACTCAGTCGGGAATGTGATCACAGTCCCACATACGCACAGACCCTTGCTGACCACCTACAGATGACATCTTCACAGGTGGATGGGTGATTGTATGTTTAGCCCTGGGATATGTTATGGGTCCCAGCTAGACAGAGACAGAATGAAATGAACATATGTGAGATATCTTGTGTGACCTACTATTAACAGGCACAGTGTACTGATCTAGTGGGGTTGCAAAATACAAACACACTGTGGTTAGGCTTCTACATACCCTAGGGCAGATAGCCTATTGTCAACCTCTGAACCTATGCTAATGTTCGGGGTGCACATTGTTCAGTGATGGTACTGATTGAAGGTTTTGTTTCTGCTTTGCTTTACCACTTCCTATGAACAACCTAGGTTTCTGCATAACATATTTGATTGTGACAGGATTTCACTATATTATATTGTGTCGGTTGTCATATCACTGTGTGCACATGGCGGATTGGTGAATAGTGCGAGGTTCCTGGGTTGACACATGCAACTGAGGGATATGTGTGGCCCACTGCTGTACTCAAACTTGCTCCAAGTGTGTGAGTATGCCTAGTTCAGACTTTCAGTGTTTTGTTGCCTGACATTTGTCTCATATTTTCAAGTGTGTGAGCATGCCCAGTGTGACCTTGTGGTATGTTGCTGTCTGAGGCCCACTACATTTGTTGATGTGTGTGAACATTACCAATATTAACATTTATACTATATGTGTGTTGAATATCAGGTTCTATTATTACTGCAGGCCTCACCTTTGTGTCTTAACTCGACAGGGATTATGCTATGCCTGCAAGATTTCCATGAGATACTTAGCATTGACTTATCAACATTTTTTCATACAAGCTGACCATCGACATGCTGTCATGGTTTAGTGGTTCTGTACTATGACTATAGTGCACTGCATCCTGGGTTCGAGGACTGTCACTGCTTCATATATTCATACATGCCAGAACAGACTGCTTCAAGAAAAGTGAAGCAAATATGAGCATGTTAACCTGCTTTTGCTGAACTATACCAACATTTGACCAGACTTGCACAGCATTGCTCAATGTTGCCCAACATTGCTGGACAGTGCACAATATTGCTGAACATTGCCTGTAGTTGTGCTACTTAGTGTGTGCAATTTTGTTTACATATACTAAATAGTGGTGAGAGCTGTTTAGCAGTGCTTTATATTGCTTAACACATAGCAATCATGCCTCAGGTGGTGCTGCAGGGCTGCCTATGTCGGATGCACATTTTACACTCCCTATACATGTTTGTTAACAGGTAGTGTCAAGTTAGGCATCCCTTTTACTATATGTGCGAGTCAGAGAGAGGTAGCATTTCCAGGGTCCCTACTGAGCCAGTGTATATGCTATGTGTTGCCTCTTTGCCAAGGCCAAAGCATACTGGGCATGCCTCCTTCTGCCTACTGGGGCAGGCTCAGGTTGTTCTTCCTCTGAGTCACGCTCTGCCTGTGATGGCCTTGGCAATGGTGGGCGGCTGTTGTGCCCGGCCCTATGCTGCTCCTACTGCAGCTGTTTTTGCAGGATCATATTGTGTAGCACAGCACATACCATGACTATTTGGGTACATGTAGTTGGTGAGTACTGCAAGGCTCCACCAGATGTGTCCAGGCACTGGAACCGTGACTTGAGCAGCCCAAACACGCACTCGATTACATTTCGTGTTTGTGCGTGTGCCTCATTATGGCATTCCTGTTCAGGTGTGTGTGCATTTCTGATGAGTGTCATCAGCCACGGCTTGAGTGCATATCCAGCATCCGCCACTAGGTGACCTTGAGGGATGTCCCCATTGGCAAATGTCTGGTACAGCTGTGTCAGATGCCAGATATGGGAGTCATGGTAGCTTCCAGGGCAGCCAGCACACACATTCATTATTATACCCTGGACATCACACATGACCTGGCAGTTGATGGAGGGGTAACCCTAGCGGTTATAGTAGACCCTAACCCCACTCACCGGCTGGTGCTTTGATGCAAATGTGCGTGCAGTCTATTGCACCCACTACCTCAGGGTATTCCGCTATTTGCTGGAAGAGATGCATATTGCTGGCCAATACCTCATGGGAATTGGGGAAATATATATGATCACCGACATGTGCTGCCATGGCATTCAGGAACTGGTGCAGTACCCTGGATGCTGATGCCTGTGAAATCCCCATCATATCGCCAGTTGGTCTCTGGAAGGTACCTGTTGCTAATATTCTTAGGCCAACACATACCTTGGTTTCCACTAGGATGTGTTCCCCTCTGTTGGTTCTGTGTGTGAGGTGTGGCCTGCACAGCTCAGCAATTTGCTGCATGAGGTCTATGTCCACTCTATAGCGCTCCACTATCTCCAGCTCATGTAGCCCCTGGTAGGTTACCCTAGGCCTGTACACTCTTCTCCGTCTCCTCACTGTGGGTTGCTCAGCAGCATTTGCATTGTCACCACCCTCAGGATGTTGCATATGTTGCCTTATGACAGCAATGGCAGCCCCTAACATTTCTTTGTCTCAGTAAAGCTTTTTCAGTTTTCACTTCTATTAGCTTACTGCAGTGTTGCAGTGTGTCTGATAAAAACATACTGGAATGTTTTTTGCTGAGTTTTAAGTGCTGGGCTGGACTGGGCTAGTGTACTGCCTGTGAAATTGCCTGATTCTGATTGTTTTCACCTGCTAGCTCTGCTAGTACTTCCTGGTTAACTTCCTACTATTTGTTGTGCTTCCTTTTCCCTTTCTGTTTCCTCTGGGGGGCAGCACCGCACAAACAAGCGCAAACACGTGCACACCAGCTCACACGCGCGCACACATGCTTACATGGACTACAACTTGCTTATTCTTGCTAACACGCGCGCACACAGGCGCAAACACGCTTACACGGGTTTCAGCATCCTTACACTTGCTTACTCTGGCTTAAACGTGCACACACAGGCGCACACACATGCACACAGGCTTACTCGGTTTTACAGGTGAGCACACGCGTGCATACACGGTGCAGGCATTTCTACAAGAAACTTTGGTGTTGTTCACGGCATACACCTTCAATTTCTTGCCTTTAGCTAGGGTACCTGTTGACACACCTCTTCCAGTGATTAGTATCTGACAGCAGACACATGCCACTCTACTCCAATGAGCTTCACTTCTCTCAGACATACCCCCCTTATGATGTCACCTATGTTCTACTCTGTTACACCCCTTATCCTACTCCTACACTACACTGACTGTGCTCTTTTGCTATGTAAACTTGGGATTCACTATCCTTACCCTCATTTGCATAGGATTGCCTACTAATGCTTGGTTACAACTTTTAGACTGAGCTTCCCCCCTTAGCAACCTCTACTCGGTAGCCATGTTGTCTTTGAACTGCCATTCCCTTGCATTGTATATTAGGGATTACTATAAAATCCACATTTATGCTTTTTAATTATTGGTTTTCTGGTTTTTACAGTGCACCGCATTTGCGCAGCGCTGCGCTACGCTTAAACATCGGCGATCGGGAAAAAAAATATTTTAATTTATTTTATTTTTGCATCGATGGACATTGCCAATGGCCGTATTTTTGGCCATTGGCATGCTTCCTCGACTGGATGCATCCTTTTTTTGGAGTTGTCATAGCTCCATTTTGCTATTTGCAGAAACATACTCAGTTGTCAACGGAGTACATTTCTGCAAATAACACTACTCTTACTCGGACAGGTTAGGGTTTCCTGAATCGCAAATTTACTTCATTTGCATACCTTTCAGCAACAAATGAGGTAATTTGCATATCCTAGCCCTGTCTGTGTAAGAGTCATTTTAGGAGCTCTGTTGCACGCCCCTACTGGCTGTTCCTGGATCACTTGGCGGACATGTTGGCTGCATGGAGTCTTACTCTACTCTTAGACTCCATGCAAGCCTTCGTGAATCCGGCCCAGTGTGTTTTATTGGATTTATTAAACTTTCTTGCACTACTGCAGTTTGGTTTACTTTGATACAAAATATTCTTTCCTGCAACCGGACTTTGCTCCTTTACTTTTACTGCAAAGAATGATGCTCAGAAATGGTCTATACAAAAGGTGAACTTTATCTGCCCGATACCTTATCCAGATCACCCAGAAATACCACAGAACAGCTTGATGCAGAGAATTTTGACTTTGATGTCATGGAAGTGCATCATTTTTCTACCATGAGACTTGAGCTGAGAGATCATACAGAAAATGACAACTTACTTGGCTTGCCTGCTTAGAGACTTCTGTCTAGGCAAACCAGAACAACCTTGCTTATCAGTTCTAGTTTGTTGGTGCCTAATGCTAAAAACAACAGAGCAATCAATGCCCAACTTTTTAAGAAGCATTCCTTTCAGAAGTTTAGTTATGATAAAATGAGTAGATTTCTTTGTCCATTAAAAGAAGGAGAGACAGTGAGGATGAAAATGGCAAAAGGCTTTGATCTAATTGGTCAAGTGAGAGGTATATGTGCCGAACCACAATTCTACGTAGTGGAATCTGAGGGTATAGAATACAGGAGAAACTGCAGACATCTTCTTCCTGTATCAGAAATGACATTGCAGCATTGTACCTGTGATACAGACTCTAGATCTCAGAGCAACCCTGACAATGCTCATACTGAAGAAAATGTCTCAGTATCCATTCTCGTTCCTGATGATGTCCCAGTTGTCCCCAAAGTTGAACACTCCTTGAAGACAGTCCATGTTGCTAGATCCAATTCTGACTTTTATGTTACACGATCAGGTCATATTTCTAGACCTAGTGTTAAATACACAGCAACCTGGACATGTTGTTTTATATGTGTCTGATTTTGTATGATTGCGTGTCAAAGAATTAGTTCTGTATAACTACATGTCAAAAGATCATTTTTGTATAATTGCATGTCATTGAATACTGTCATTTAGTATATGATCTATTTCTCAAAGAGGGAGGATGTAGAACGCTGTGTGTATGTACCTTTAGAAAGCATTTCCAGATGTAAGCACGTGCATATAAATAGTGAGCACGTGCAGGGGGCAGTGACATTTTGAGAGAACAGCCAGAGTGTTAACATGTATGAGTGTGGTAGTCAGTCTGTTTATAAGTTTATTTAAGTTTAAGTTACAAAGCCTCATTCCTGGTGTGTTTGTGTGTAATAAAGCTGCTTAACTCACAACCGCTTGTCTGTTTTATCCTGATCAGATGAGTGACACCAATTTTCCTCCATTTCTGTGTTGATTGACTGTATCTGTGAAACTTAGAAGGGCAGTTGTGGTATTATGACTGGGCCAGAAACTGTGTTGTGTATCTGTTAGGAGATTATTAGAAAAGAGGTAGTTCATGAGTTAGGTATGAATACATTTTTCTAGTATTTTGGCTAGGGGGAGATGGTATGTTGTTGGATAGTTCGGTAGAGTTCCTGCCTTTATTTAGTGGGATAATGAATGATATCTTCCAGATTTTGGGAATCCATATCTCTGTGACAGAGCAATTAATTAGAATGGAGATAGGATAGGAGATAGCATTAGCTTCTAGTTTAAGGAATTCTGTAAGTAAGTTGTCAGCTGCTAGGGTTATCGATTTATGTTTGTTGAGCAATTTTTTAAGGTATAGTTTTGGACGGGTGTGAAGGAGAAGGTATCAGTGGTTTCATTGGTTACAGTTGGGGTTGTTAGAGGAGCATTGTTGTTATTCTTGGTAAGTGATAGTATAGAATTAGTAAAGTATGTGTTGAATTGTGTAGCTGTACTGTCTATATTGCTTGTAGTTGTTGGGGTTGGTGTCAGAGGTAGTCCAGGCTGGAGGAATTTTTTTATAGCGGACCAGAATTTTTGTGGGTTGTTTTGGTATTTTTGTTGGATTTCACTATAGTAAGTTTTTGTCATTTTTGATCTGGATTTTGACTTTGTTTCTCAGATGCCGGTAGTATTCTATGTTGACTTGAGTTTTGTTGGTATGCCACTGTTCCCAGGCTTTATGTCTAAGTTAAACTTTCTTCATGCAGTAGCATGAAAAAAACATATGCATCAATGTCTACTTTTACTTCTGCTACACCAAAATGCAATTCTATTAACAGCATTGATTGTAGTATCAATAATTATAAATTACCATACCCAGTAAACTAACACAACACAACACTACAAAACTATTACTGTGCAGTACTATAAAAGCACAATAAAATATAACAATTATAGGTGACCTTTTCCACTAAAACGTCAGTACCAAAACTTTAAATGTACTACACCACCTCTACCTCTAAATGAAGAACAACTTTGACAAGTTAAGGAAAAGCTTCTTTTAGACCTCAGTAAATACCACATGCCCCCTACTAATTAGCCTATTGCACAGCACGCAGCAGAAGGTGTAAGAAATGCAAGACGATGTAGCATTTTGCTATTGTGTGTGAAACTAAGAAAAGTGCTCAGAAAGCATTATCCTGGGTTGAATAACTTCTATGCCAAATGCTGAAGGTGACCATTTGAAATGTTTGGACCTGCTAGAGTGAGTCCTTAAACAAAGAGAGGGAATACCGAAAAACAGACTTAACATTTACCAAGTCTGAGACAGACTTTTCTCTGAGGTATGGTGATCTCAGAGTTAGTATACATAAACTTGGACTGTGGGGGGGGACGTACCCTCCACTCCACATTGGGAGTGCAGGGTGTCTTTCCCTCACCAAAAAAGAAGTTTAAAGGTGAACAGTAATATTCAAGATTTACTTTTCTCTGTGATTTTCATTCCTTTTTTTTGGCATGTCAGAACTCAAGATTTCGTGTGGTGGCATTTCAATGGGGAGCCATGCAGGATCAGACTGGCATGTCAAAAACCCAGTACATGCAGCCCTAGTAAACTTTAAAATAGACACAGAGGATGATTTTACTGCAGTATCTTGTGGTACTTATAGAAGCACATAAAAGTGTCCACAGCTGCATGAAGAAGATACTGAAATGCATAAGACAGACTCAATAGAGGAAAATTGCTAAGAATGTGTGAATGGTAGTAACTCAAGAATGAGTTTTGGATCTATGTCCTGGATGGTCTATGTATGAATACTGTGCTTAGCAGAACTATGGCATGCAAGTTGGGTCTAATTGCTAGAATAAACAAAATGAATATGGACATGTTTGGAAATGTTGGTCTGCTTAACTTGTTTGAAGACAGATCCTGTCCCATAGTTTTGACCACACCCAGAAGAGTGCCATTTCCATACTTTGTAAAGCAGAGCCAAAACTCAAATGTTTGGAAGTATTTGGTGTGAATGAAAGTGTAAATGAATCTACTGAATGTGTGCACCAGTAGTACTGGTCATCAAAAAATGTCAGTATGAAAATATGTGCTAGTTTAAAAAAAGCTGAAGGACACAGTCATGAAGGTAAGGTTCATAGTATATATCCATAGTAATACAGTACCTAAGCTGCATGGTGTCATTAGATGCTTCAAGTGGTTTTGCAGATACCCCTAGAGAGACATAGTCAAAAGCTAAAAATCTTTATTACTCTGATTGGCAGACTTTTCTTTCCAAAGCCTGCCATGTGGTCAACCTTCAGCACCATAAATATTTCAATGTGAAATGATCGATTGTTGAAAGGGCATGAATATACTGTTGGTGCTATGGATGATATGCTAGTGTTTGGTCCTGATAAAAAGACACATGATAAAAGATTGGTGAGAATGCTCCAAACTGTTTATAGGCTTGATGCTGAATACATACAGATGTAGTAGCACTGGTAAGGCTGAACTCCAGTATTTTGGTCACAGCATAAATGCTAGTGCAGTCAGACCAGATTCAACCAATGTCTGGCCTGTGTAACTGAGCTATGTCAGGCCTTAAGCATGATAAATTTTTTAGGTGCCTTTGCTCTACATTTGTCCACAGTGCTATGTCTCCTAACAGATTTACTAAAGAAACATGTACCCTGGACATGGAGATGTGCTCAAGCTCAAGCCTTCAGCAAAGTTAAACAAATGTTGATGTCTGCTCCAGTGCTTGTCTACTGTGACATCATCAAACCAGCAGTCATGAAGGTTGATGCCACTAGTTATGGTCTAAAAGAGGAGCTTGCAAGCTTGTTTGTCTATGAGAAGTTCTCGACATACATATTTGTGCTGGAGAACTTCCAACTCCCGTCTAACCATAAACAACTAATTTCACTGATTAATTACTGCAGTTTGGACAAAGCACCACCAGAATGTCAGTGGCTGCTTGTGAGACTGATATGTTTCAATACTAGAACATTTTATGTAACTAGAAATAAACTGATTATGTCAGACATGGTGTCAAGAAACTCAATACCTGACTAGAAAGAATATGATACCAGAGAAGACATTGCTCTGTAAGAACAGAGCATCATGGCAACTCAACCAAGATCTACTGCAAAGTTTGACAAATGGAAACAAGCTACCAAACATTATGAGTTACAGATGGTCATTAAATATGTAAAGGGTAGATGGTCTAACCAAGCAGAACTTCTGACTACAATCCTACTACCTGCATATGTACATATACATATATATATATATATATATATATATATATATATATATATATATATATATATATATATAGGTTCATACGTGTACTAGAATAATGGCCCTGGAACCTTTACAAGCCTAGCCCATAGGATTACCCTGGCATCCTGCCACCTGACCTTAGTTCCCAGTGCCTCTGTCGAGTAGAGCCATTGGAGTTATCCCAGTGGTGAATTTTCTATTTCCCATCCACTCAAGATTTCTCTTGAAGAGGGGGAGTGAGGTGCTCTGCTTAACATGTATGGGCAGTCTATTCCGTAGCATGGACAGTCTCTTGTTTATGAACCTCTCCCTCCAGCATGTTCTGTTGATTGTGGTAGTGAGGTTGAGGTCTCTCATATATATATATATATATATATATATATATATATATATATATATATATATATGAATATCATATCTTTACCCTCTCCTTTGTAAAAAATTTTGATTGTCTGGCAAATTAGTCAGGATTATAGTCAGTCCATAATGACAGAGATTAAAGTTTCAAACTTCTTCCCTCTCAGAAAATGCATGTTGATTGTTGATGCAAAACCTGTTGTTCTATTAACATTTTACCCGAATTAGAGTAATATCTAAAACTGTCCCCAGTGTTTGGGGCTTCATCTCCTCACAGCTTTTGTATTTTGTCTAGAATTCTTGAGTAAAGAAGTTGAGAGGTACAGTTCTGAGTCTGGTGTCATTATTGGTACTGTAGGTTGGTGGTGTGACAGTTCACTCCCACATGGATTACTGCCACATCAAAGTCTCACAGGTACCTATATGGCTTTATATCCTAGTGACGCCTCCAGATGCATCTGCAGTTACCTCCAATTGATGCCTCTAGGCATCAAATATTGCTTGTTCATATTTGCATCAATATTTCCAAATCCATGCTATGCACAAGTTTTTTTTAAATATTTCATCTTAAAGCTATCATAATGGAAAACCCAACTCCATTAATATTTGGACTCTGTCTAGTGCAGGTAAAGAGATATTAACTGTTGTTTTTATGATATAATATATATATAATTTTCACATTTTTCTAAATATCTCAATAACCAAGTAACACAGAGCGAATTCCTTAGCCTCATATGAAAGCTCTCAGCTAGATGAATAAAATGCTGCTGACAGTATGTGGGTAACTTGAGAGGTTGCTGAGATATTGTAAGTTGTTTACAAAATATTATAAATATAATAGTGTGTTTACTGTGACTTATAAAACTCGGTTTAAGATCTAGAACCTAAAGAATATAAAAAACACAATAAAAATAGATGGTGCTGAAGAGTTTGCCATTTATATTTCTTTCGTAACTCCTATGGTTCCAGAGATATGAACATTTGTTTGAAATGTGAGGACATAATTTGATTCTGTCAAAAGGCTGAGGCTCCACCCATTGAAAGTTACAGTGCAAACTTCATGAGGTCCATTGTAGTGAATATGTGATCTAATGACATTCCCTGTTTTTATCCCAAGAAGACAGGTTACCATCAATCTATCTCTGCCTACGTCAATGCACTGCCAAAGCATCTTATCAATGAATTGCTTAAATCTGAGGGCATGACCTTACTGGCCATATCTTATACATGTGGAGGCTTTTGTATAAGTTTTGTTTATAGGTAAGTCTTGATTAGGGATATGGTAGCTCAATGCACGTGGACTGGAAATAGTTGTACAAGTAGTGGTAGGTATCTGAAATTTTGAGGATGAAGATTGGTTAGTTGTGTTTTTTCATGTCCTACAACCAGCTGAATAGCTGTGCGACTATGGAAATAAATGGTATTTCAGTCTTGGAGCCCCACTGTAGCCTTTCCTGTGAAACTTTTGTACTAAAGAAAAATCTACTTTGTTTAGTTTTGTTATAGCATACAGTTATTGCAGTTTGTTTTTTTTTCCTGAGGATTTTTCCAGGCAAACTTCAGAGTGAACTGCAATGATCAATTCATTTTATACTTCATAGTATATAACGTGTTGTACTCAAGTCATTATAGTATCAGAATAATTTCTGCTTTTCTGCAAAAGTAAGATTTGCCCATTGTCTTTTCTAAATCTTACAAAAAGTTCGGTGTGTGTGTGTGTGTGTGTGTGTGTGTGTGTGTGTGTGTGTGTGTGTGTGTGTGTGTGTGTGTGTGTGTGTGTGTGTGTGTGTGTGTGTGTGTGTGTGTGTGTGTGTGTGTGTGTGTGTGTGTGTGTGTGTGTGTGTGCGTGTGTAACAGGGCTGGGTTAGGGGCCTGAAACATCTTCCCTTTGACTTATTGATTTATACTGCTTGACTTCATGATAGATTAATGATTAACAGCATCCCAGCTAAGTCCAAGTGATGATGCACAAAATATAAGCTAATATTCTGAATAAACTAAAATTGTTTGTGTAGCTTCCATTAACCATTATTAAAACATAGTTTTGCAGGCCAAACTACTACTGTTATCACTAGAGGCCTAGGATTTCCTGAGATCTGCTGTGTTAATTCTTAAAATTATACCACAACATTTGACTTTAGTGTGATAAATAACAAACATTGTGGCTCCACCTAGATAACCAACATAAACTCAGCAATCAGTTTACCATCTTTGTTTACATTGCTTTAATGTCTAGATGTCAAGTGGAAAATAAGAAGATGAAATTACTGCATTGCACTTTGCATAATGAATCCGGGTTAGTAGAGGATGTTAAGTATAAGGCAGCTGCAAGGGAAACAATTATGTGATGCATACATTTGTTTCTAACAAGTATGTTCTACTGTCAAGAAAACAAATCCACTGTAAATAAACTGTTGTATAAATGAAACTGTAATTATAGTGAGATTGTGAGAACATTTTCATATACAGTTTGCACTTTGCAATTCAAAGCAGATGCATTTTTTTTTCATAAAGATAACAGATACTTTTCAAAAATACACTAATGAAATATTTATGTGTAGTTAAAACTCTTGACAGTTTTTCAAGGCAAGTTGTGTAACCAACACTTCTGCTGGTGGATAAGGTTACAAATCTTCATGCAGAATGCTTCGAAACATGACATGTAGAAAGCAAGGTGCTAATTACCACCCACTTTCACAAAAGCCTAAATTGTTGTTAGGTCCCTTAGGAAACAGCAAATGATAGCTCATTCTTTCTGTACAAAGAGGAAAATACTCTTTCTTTTTATCTTGGTGATTTATTTCAAAAGAAATTTACCAGAACTTATATTTACTACATGTATAGTTTACTGTATTGAGATATTCTGTATATTTGTCAATATTGATGAAATTAATAACATTTTTGAGAAAAAAATCAGAACAAAAAAAAGAACTACCTGCACATCTTTATTTATGGTGTGTGTGTGCGTGTATGTTTGTGTGTGTGCACGTGAGTGTTTATAAGGCCATTTTTCAACTTTTATATTTCATAGGTTCATAGAAGGTTACTAGACTAATAGCCCTAGACCCCTTACAAGCCTAGCCACATTTATCCTGAGTGGCCCCAATTGTCATTGGTTAGGTGAGTGAAGTTTGCAGAGGTAAGGGTCTATGGTAGTTAATACCGACGTCCTCTTTCCAGGAGGGACATGGGTGCCACCCGAGGAATATGCGGTCACCCATCCATTGATCTTGGTTATGTTTGAAGATGTTATGGGAGTGGCTCTGTTTCACGTGAAATGGAACTTGTTCCAGAGAAGTGGCAGTCTCAGGGAGATATAACTATCTCTCCAGCATGACCTCTTCATGTCAGAGGCTAGTTAAAATCCCTGGGGAGAGTGACCCTCATGCAGTTTGCTTTATGAATGTATAGCATTTCTATCAGGACCGGGTCAGAGATTGCCATGTAAGCCAGGCAGAGGTCACCCCTTAGCAACCTGTAGGAGACAGAATACAGTGATGGGGCTTTCAGTCTTTCTATATAAGACTTGTTTTGTGTACCCTGTTATTCTTGGTGAGAAACATCTGTGGTCGTTTCATTTTTGCAGGTGTCTGGTGAGGTACAAGCAAATGGGAGCATTGTACTTAATTATTGGTCTGATGAGGGCCAATTATAATGGAATTATAACATCCTTAGATGTAGATGCGATGCCTTTACTTATAAGATGTGCCACATAAAAGGATTTCCTTAATACTGTGGATATGTGGTGGTCAAAGTCCAGATTGCTATCAACCTGAGTACCCAGATCACATACAACGGGGTATGCACTTGGGGGGAGTGCTGTCTATAATGTAGTTAGCAGGGGATGTCAGCTTTCCCAAAGGGAATAATAATGCATTTGTTTGCATTTAGCTTTAATCCGTGGCTTTGGCACCAATCGTTTGTCTGTGCTAACCCTGTCTACAGTATATTAACATCATTGAGGGACTCAGTGATTGCTGTTAATTTGCAATCGTCAGTGAACTTGATCAGCCACAGGCCATCCATGTTTTTCTGTACTACTGAGAAATAAATTCTGAACAGTAGGAGACCCAGCACAGAACCCTGTGGTATCCCACTGATGACTGGTCTTTTGCTAGAGGTAAATTCACCCACTTTGACAGTATGTGTCCTGTCAATCAGCCAGTTGGCTACCCATCTGGTAATGTAGGGGTTAATCCCCAATTGGGAGAGTTTCTCTATAATACCTGAGTGGGATATTATGTCAAATGCCTTGGCTAGGTCACGATAGCTGGTATGCACTGTCTTTCCCTTGTCCAAGACCTTGGTGACTTTCTTGAAGAAGTCAACCATGTTTAACAGGCATTACCAACATTTAATGAATCCAGACTGGGTTAGGTCCAGAGTTTGGAGATTACTTATGTCCTTGTTACTGAGGTCCAAAATGATTCTTTCCATGGCCTTACAGATGAGGCTAGTCAAGCTTATGGGCCTATAATTCCCAGGGTCAGTTGATGGTCTCCCTTTGTGCAGAGGGATTACTGTTGCTCTCCTACATTCCATTAAAACATAGCCACTTCACAGGCTGTGGTTAAACAGGGATTCAAGTGGGTCTACTAGGTCATGTTTTAAACTGTTTAAAAGGCAACCTGGGATGTTGTCTGGACCCACTGATGCCATGTGTTTTCCATGGAGAGTGCTGAGATGAACTGCTCTCTTGAGATAACTGACTGAAGAATGGTGGCAGGTATACTTTGGGGGATGATGGGAGGGGACAGGGGGGGTGAAGTCTGCTCCAAATCTATTGGCTATCAGGTTGGTTATTACCTCCAGCTGAGTATAAGTGGTGCCATCCAAAACCAGTTCAGTGCATAACTGGATATTCCCTTTTAGATTTCAGAAGTAGGTAAGGAATGCCTAGTGATTATCCTTAGCTAGGGATGGCTATTTTTGCTTCATAATTAGCTTTTGAGGACTTGACAAGATCTCTCATTTGTTTGTTTAAGCTAGAAAGGGATTTCTTCCTCTGCTGAGCCAGTTTCCTCTTTTGCTTGGATATTACTTTGTTTCTTCTGTTGTATAGCCTGTTTATACTATGGGGTCCACCACAGTGGTTTGTTTTTTTGGCAAGACCTGGTTTTAATCCGGTTAGGTATTGCTGATTCTACACAACTGCTTAAGTGGTTATGCAGGGCATTGGTGTACACCTATGCAGAGGAGTTGGTGTTATCTGCATTCAAAGGGGCTTTGAAATTTCTTATACCATCACTTAGTAGGAGGTAGTTTGTCTTTGAAAAATTCTTAAGGATTTTTGAGCTTGATGGTGTATCTGGGCTTATAATTACATCGAACAAGACTGATTTATGGTCTGATCTTAGCAGGAAGGACATCACATGGAGTGGGGGTGGGGGTGTGCAATGTTATCCTATAGCCCCCTACATATTATAAACATTTTAAACTATACACAGTGACACTTACAAGTGCAATAAATAACGGTTTCCGAAAGAGAATATATAACCAAGATATGTGAGGGGGCTTCAGCCCCCACACCCCTCAATGTGGAGGGCTGTGTCCCCCACCCCCCTTAATTTATATCCTAACTCCAGGGTTGCACTACAGTGGGGAAAAGGCCATTTATTACTTTCAATGAAATGAGTTTCAATGAAATGAGTTTTCAGTGAAGTGAGCTTTCAGTGAAGTGGTCCTAGTAATTTCATTTTCAATCAAGTGAGTTTTCAATCAACCGTAGTAGACCTATATATATATATATATATATATATATATATATATATATATATATATATATATATATATATATATATATATATATTACCCCACTGTTGTGTGATCTCGGAGTTGGTATATTGCAGGGATGTTTGCCCCCCTGAAAAAAATAGTTTTAGTTTTGCTTATTTGCAATACTTTTAGATTCACTCTCAAATTATCTCTCATTTTATGTATGCTCATAACAGCATTTGATATTTGATGAGAAAATCATACATATATATGTCTATATATATATAAATATATGTATGTATCTATCTGTATATATATATATATATATATATATATATATATATATATGCGTATAGATATATACTGGTATAGTGACTTTATCCTAAACTGCTTTTGGTCAACATGAAAATGGTTGACAAAAGCACATCAAAAAACAATGTTTTTGCAAGAGGGAAAGCCCCTCTATACTCTCCATGTGCTAATTAAATATACCTACTACAAGGTCACACTACAGTAGGGAAAGGGCACACACCTATAGATTCTGTTGATATTATCTGTTTTAGACCTTTTTCTTTGACCATTTGCATGTTGACCAAAAGCAGTTTAGTTTAAAGTCACCCTTGCCTTTGTGGTCTAGGTCATGGCTGAAAAAGGTCTGAGATAAACCAGTTATCATACCTATTTAACAAATAAATAAATTAAAAAATAAATAAAGTTATGCTCAGTCCAACAAATAGGTTCATAGGTTCATAGACTAGTACTAAGCTAACTGCCCTTGCGAGCCATTTTAAGCCTAGCCAATTATCCCTTGTGAGACTCAAACCCTGCACCTTGTGTTTGCAAGGCAAACACCTTAACCATTAGGCCACCCTCCCAACTTGTCTGTCATGGCATGTCTTTTTTTTTTGTCCATGTCATTTTTCCCCTGTGCCTCTCAGCCATCAGCTTCTTGTTATAGCTTTGAGCTCATTCTTTCTCAGATGTGGGGCACCTGCACTAAGGAAGAGCTGACCAGGAGGGGCATCATTCTGGCTACCATGGAGGAGTTTGTGTCCCTGTCTTCATCCCTTTTATCACTTCCGGCTGATATAGGATCCCAGTGGCCTGAGGGGCTGCCTTGAACACTTCTCCAATGCCCGAGACTGTTTGTGTTGCATTACAGACCCTATCAGTTTCCAGGTTGTTGAACTACATGGTACCTTCCCACTCTTAATGGCTTTTTTTATTTCTGATGAAGGCTACGTTTCTAGTTGGACTTTCCCGGTTAACAAAATATAAAATAAAAAAATAAATAAATGCATAAATAAATAAATAAAATTTTACAATTAATTCTTAGTTTGCCTCTAGAAGACTGACAAGGGCACTGGCATCACTGTGTGGGCCTACCACTCTCTCCCATGTACATTTATGTTCTCGTGTCCACACAGAAAGGGCTGTCCTCAACAACTTAGTTAGTGTCTAGTCTGTGTCCCTGCCCTAGTTTCAAAACTATAAGTACTGGGCTATTTGGACACAGGTGCCTCACAATGCATATTCTCTTAGGTACAGATTAATTTGCATTTACCTTAAACCTTATTAGTTCCTTTGACAGGGTGATGGTATTGACATTACTAACATTATTACAAAGAACTGGGCACTGTTTACTTATGATGAGAATATGATTAATTATTTCGAGGACTACTAAAGTGTGTGTACAAACGTGGTAACAATATTGAAACTCTGCTTCAAAATCACATGTAATGTGAGGTACCTGTACAGAAGAAGTACTTATAGTTGTGGAACATGTAGATAGCATTGCTTCATTGTTAATAGTGATGCAGTAAAGTTGGATAATATTGATCCCACTGTTGCTAAAGGGCATTATACTCATGTTACTATGGGTACAGTGTATGTGGCAACTTGCACAATATGTAATGTGTATTACGTGGGAAAGCCATTAGCAGCCTATGGAAATGTATAAATGAGCATCTCTATGATATTTCAAAAGATGTTCTAAATACTGCACTTTATAAACATGCCCAAAAATGCACTGGTGGTATTGATTTTATGTTTTTTTGTATTAGGTAAGATTGAAAAGAGACGTAATGGTGGTTTGTGAGAGACTTGAATGAGTACAGAGAGTCAGTCTGATAGTTATGGCTAAAAGCCAATATATTTCTTAATGATCATATTTCCATCCAGAATGTTTTAAAGTTAAGAATGGCAAAGTTGTAGAAGGGTGTATTTTATATTCATACTCATTACTAGTGTTTAATGATTTTATGTTCTGATGAAGTTCTTTTATTAACAGTGGACAAAAGTGCTAAACATATAATACATTTCTGGTTGTGGAATATACTGGCTGAGATGTTTTTCATTATGAGTTTTTGGTTGTATGCTGTTTTTTGCCCATGGATTTCATCTTAGTTCCTCAATATTGTGGGGCAGTTTGCTGATATGTCCTCACAGGATTTGATGTGTTCTTCACAAGAACTAAATACATTGAACCATACATTTGGTAACCTGACTGCTTTAACTCAATGATTAAATGTCAGACGTTTTGTGACTCTATGGGAAACCATGTTATCAATGACAATGGCTCCATGACAATTGATAATGCACTGAGTTAATGTGCAACTTGTCAATTATCCAACTGTTATTTCAGCCAGCTTGACTAGACAACCCGTGATGAATCTTTAAAAACTGTACCATCACTTGAGACTCAGTTTAAGGCACCATTGTTGTTAAGATGAGACTCTGCAGCTCAGCAAAATAGTTTTGGTAGGTAATTAGCTCCTTTTGAAACTTAATAAATTTAGGAACTTGTAAACTGAAAACTGTTATTTGTGAGTGTATTAAACTTAAATGGGCTTCTAGACAGATCCCGATAGTTTAGTTAATCGGTCTGATCTGCAGCTTGAAATTATGAAGCTTTTTGATCAGCATGGGTGTGACCTTATGTTTGTTCTGGTAAGACACAATGGAAAGGAGATGGAAAACTATTTGATGACATCACAAAACTGGATAACAGTATCACAAATTATTTGTTCTTTGAATGGCAGCTTAACAGTTACACTGCTGTCATTCCAAGGGTTAAAACCAATTGCAAAAAATATAGTGGAACAAAGCCAAAAGAAACTTGGTAGGCTTAGGAATCATTTTGAACTCAATGAAGCCTATCCTTTACCATCTGGCAGAAGACGTCATGGTGATCTTGGAACAAGGAATCATGAAAATTATGAGAAAAAGCGATCGCTGATTTGTATGCAAATTATCATTTCCCTTTGCATCCACCCACATTGTAAATGTCCAAGATGTCCAACAATCAACAAATAAAAGTGTCAAGCCAACCTTTAAGCATCTCACCAACAGGCCCGACCCCAACATTTAGATCACTTGTATATACAAAAGGGTTATGTGAAGAGAGGGAAGGCAAGGATGGATGCACACAACCAACAGATATGTAATTGTAATAGTTTATCAATAAATTAGTGATATTTTAAATTATTTGAGCACAGTTTCAGTTTTGTGCCCACTAAACATGTATTTCTGGCCACATCCTTAATTGAACTTCATATTTTTATCAGAAAGCTTGACTTAGGTTTAATGTTCTAGAGTACCTGTAGTGGAAGTCATATAGACCAATTTGTGCTGACTTTTTCAAGGGGAAGTACATGTAATCCAGTTTTAAATCCTATTGCTAGTTCTTTCAAGACAATTTGTGAAATATATATTAGGAATTTATTACAAAGTAAACCACTGTACGTCAAACAAAATATAACCTTTGATAAGCATATATGTTAAACTCTCTTAACCATGACAGAACTGTCCACCTAATGAAACCCGAAAAGGAGGATGGCATTATTATTATTATGGGCAATATACGTTATCTTGATAAGATGCATAGTTTGTTGAATGACGATAATGTTTATGTGGACGTATTGAAGAATGAGATTGATATTGCTTAGAGAGCTGTAGGTTGATGTTTGTATGATATGTTATTGCAACCCTAAATTACTCCATAAATGTATTACGGCTTCCCTCCTTTTGCACCTGATTGTTGATGCAGGAGGATCCAAAACTCAGAACTTGACAATAGTTTTTAATAAGTTGGAGCCATTTAGTAGTAAGCATCCACACTTGCTCACAGAATCTTGGCATTTTTATACAGTTTAACTAAGGATTTTTAAGCTGGCAATTTATTTTTGGAATGATAGATGTGGTAGATTTATTTTTGGTAGCACAGATTAAGTATTGAATGTTCTTAAATACTAACAATTTGTGATTTTTTTATCCTGCTGTGATTTATAAATTGTAGTCTATTGTATTTCTTGAGGATGAATATTATCACTAGGGGACATTTGATGTCATGGCAGCAGATTGCACCCCTAATTTTACAAACATAGCAATATATTTCTGGGAATGTAATTTTGTTTTTTATTCTAGATTTAACAAGTCATGGTATTCTTAGGTCCATTTCCTAGATAGCATATTTATATTATCTTACCACACCTACCTATTTTATTATCCTGCTCTACTCTTTCAGTAATACTCCTTCCATTATCAAACAAACTATTACTACTTCATGCTTTCCCCACTCAATTAAAAATACCACATCTCAAAGATTGTCTAAACGTCTTCATGCTAACCGAACACACTATCTTTCTCCTTAGCCACACACTATACATCCTAAAAACTTCAAAAAGGCAACCAAACTAAATAAAAATAATATGAAAATGGATCGGTAAACTAGCAAGACAGTCCACAAAGATGATAAGGTAAAGCTATTTATTGAACTATTTTAAGCGCTTTTCGTAAGCCTGACAGCAAACTTCATCAGAAACAAATTCAAATAGAAGGAAACCCTTCTTTAAAAAGAACAGGTGGTTAAAATTAACCAATTACATCATTTTGGTAAAATGAATGGAAGCACCGAGATGTTAAAGTGACAACTACATGCATAAGTCAAAAACAGTACTTCACTGGTATATAAACATAACTTGAAAGTGTTCACAACACTCAGCACTTAAAATCCATAAGAGCAACTTGTGCAATTAAACATTCCCAACTAAACTTTTAAATACACATAATACATCACCTCTTTAAACTTTTTAATTTAAGAATACTACTAATAGAACATGTCATTTAGACCGGGAAGGTTATAGGCATTCAGTCTTAATTGCCAAGTTAGTTCAAGTTCTTCCAGTTTTAATGGTCTAGGACTGCCCCTACTGTCATACTTGACTTAGTCAATGATAATAAACCTAAAGGCATGATCTTTATTAGTAACAATGTGCTTGGCTAGAACATTCTCTAATTTATGTTTATTAATAGCATATTGGTGCTCATAAATTCTGTCACGCAGCCTACGCTCCGTCTTTCCTATATAAAAAGCAAGGCAGAATTTGCACCTAGCCAAGTAAACAAAGCTTGAATTACAATTAAATCTGCCTTTAAGTTTATATAATGTACCATTGATTTTAAAATTATTAGTAACTTCCACAAATTTACAATAGTTACAACTTTCACACTTGTTCATCCCATTACAACGTGCTGCTGGGGTACTTTGCTGTTCTAAGAGGGTTTTAAGATTCTTGCCTCTTCTGAATGTCACCCTGGGGAACTCACCTACTTTAGAGTAAACATTAGGATTCATCTTAAATAGTTCCCAATTTTTCTGTAATATACCAATACATGAATAACTATGTATGGTATATGTAGTGATGAAACTTAGCGTGACATTCTTAGCCTCACTATTCAATATTCTAGGACTAACAGCCAAGTTCGCATCTACTTTATTACAAGTACCAGTATGAGCAGGTGGAGTTTTCACACTTAAAAGTGGTATATATACCTTGTCCACTCTCTTAGCCTTAACCTTTTTTATAAGGGCATCCAAGAGTGGTTCAGGATAACCATGGTGCATAAACATACTTTTCAAAATGGAGCATTCCTCAAGGAAGTCTTCATCTATACTTATCATTCTTGAAGCCCTCACTAATTGACCTTTAATAACTGACCTCTTTTGGTGAAAAGGATGGCTACTGGAAAAATGTAAAAACGTATTGGAATACGTGTTTTTCCTATATATCTTTGATACAAAACTACTGACAACGTAATTTTTCACTAGACAAATGTCTAAATACACTATAGTGTCAGTATTGAATGTAGAGGTAAATTGTAGGAAATGAGTAGTACTGTTGAAATAATCCAAAACATGCAAGCTATCACATTCATCTCCATTGATAAGGATAAAGATATCATCAAGGTATCTTGTGTAAAAAACAAAGGAATCACAAATTGTGTTATTCTTAAATATGTATTCCTATTCCCAGTAAGCCATAACGAGGTTTGCAATACTAGCTCTGCAAGGTGACCCCATTGCTACCCCTACTTTTTGCAGATAAAATTGGTCTTGGAACATAAAGAAATTGTTAGAAAGTACTAAATCAATAAGTTCCGTGACCAAACTAATTTCTGCAACTGTAGCATTGTTTTTCTTTAACATTAGAACCACCCATTCTATGGCAACCTCATGAGGGATGCAAGCATATAAATCTCTCACATCAATAGTGAGGAAGTTAAAGTTCACATTAAATTCTAAGGCCTCGATCTTTTTCAAAAATGTCCATGAGTCCTTACAAATTTGATTCCCATAACATAGGTATTTTTGCAGAATGGTATACACCACCTTAGCACAAGAGTAGGTAGGTGAACCTCTACTGTCGACCAGTGGTCTCAGGGGAGGGTTTTCAATACACTTGTGTATCTTGGGGATGCCAAATATGAACGAGTATCTAGGATAAATTGTTGACAAGTAATTATAGGTCTTCTGATCGATTCTACCTTCAATAAACATATCCTCTAAACAGTTTTTAATTAAATTGTATGCCTTATTAACTTCTGAACATGAATTTATGTCATATGTACTAGTATTCAATAGTACATTCATACATTGCTGGTAGTCAGTGTTGTTAAAAACAACTAAACCACCTCCCTTTATCTGGTTTACAAAATCGCAACCCCTGTGACCTAATGTACTGCAAATATTCACGCTCATCCCTATTGATGTTATAAAAAGCTTTATGCTTAAACCCAACTTTAGCAGCATGCCTAATGTCCAGTTCACAAAGTTGCTCAAACGTTTCAAAAACTGGATGCAGTGGAGGGTTGTATGTACTAGGGATATAGAATGTATCGGGGTTACCCGTATTCAAAACATCTCCCATGATTAAATTAAAATTCAACTTCCTAGTATAAGTTTTAATATCAACAATAGTATTAACTATGTTCAATGGCTGGAATGGGATAAAAGTGAAGTTTGTGTACAAATTTGAGAACAAAATTAAAACTGTACTTGAAAATCACATGCTGTGTGAGGTACACATATACAAGAAGCCTGGTACTTACAGTTGTGGAACATGTAGACAGTGTTACTTTATTATGAATAGTGACACAGTAAGGTCAGGCTGTTATGATTCCATTGCTGTTAAAGGGCATTATACTTGTGGTACTATGGGCATAGTGTACTTGAATTCCTGTATTATGTGGGACAAAAACATTATGAGTCTATGGAAGCACATCTTTGAGCGTCTCTATGATATTTCAGAAGGTGACCTAAATAATGTGCATTGTAAACATGCCAAAAATGCTCTGTTTTTGTTAAGTTTTTGCCTTATGTAAGGTCAAAAGGCATACTTCTGGAGGTTTGTGAGAGGACTTGATTAAGTACAGAACATTAGTCTAGCAGTTACAGCTAAAAGCTGATGCATTTCCATGGGTGTACTGAAATTCAGTGAAACACCAAAAATGTGATGTTTGCAAAAGTCAATAACAAAATGTCGACTTTGCAAACATTGACATGCTATTTTGCATGCACTAACTGACAATCTTGGAGCAAGCAAAACATAAAAACAAAACAGAAAAAAATATATTAAAACATATTTTTTTTAGAGTTAAACAAGCTGTCTTGAAACCATCACCATAGTGAGGGGTTGTGGCCCCCCAAACCCACTGCTAATTCCAGGATACAGCAATGTTGAAGAAAGGTCATATTTCCCTAACCTAAGAATTGTGCAATTTCGCACACCTGGCGATCATGTGTTCAGTCGACTACATTTTGTTGGCTAAACAGATGTCAACCAATGATAGGGTTGACGAATTTCAGTAGACCCATTTCCATGCCTTAATGACCATATTTCCATTCAGAGTGTTTTAAACTTAAGAATGGCTAAATTGTAGGAGGATATGTTTTATATTCGTTATGATATATTTTAACTATGTGTGTTTTAAAATTTATTTGTAAAAATAACTTTTTTTTCAATTATGTCATCAGTCAGGGGCTCAATTTTTAATCAAATGATCATGGTTTGTTATAATCTTGCTCTCTCTCTCTCTATATATATATATATCTATATATATATATATATATATATATATATATATTTACACACACACACACACACACACACACACACACACACACACACACACACTCACACACACACACACACACACACACACACACACACACACACACACACACATATATCTATGAATATATATAAATATATATGTACTGTATGTATATATATATATATATATATATATATATATATATATATATATATATATATATATATATATATATATATATATATATATATATATATATATATATTATTAGTTTTAAATGATTTTATGTTCTGATGAAGCCCTTTTATTATTAGTGGACGAAGCACTAAACATATACTAAATTCCTAGTTGGAGATTATATTTCTTGCAGCATTTTTCATTTTGAGTTTTTAGTTGTATAATTATATATGTCTGTGGTTTTCATATTGTGTTGCACTTCAGGCCAGATGTCCTTTTGAATTTTTAAAGACTGGTAAGATTTCATTTAGTGCTTCTTCTATATCCTGTTATAGTAGAATACAGTCATCAGCATACATAATGACCTTTGAGTAGATCTCTGTACTGCCTTGTTCTTCTTCCCACATCAACCAGCTTAGAACTTTCCCCATTAACCATGACATCTGGTTTCCTGTACACTACTTGAATCTATCCTATGAATTGTCTCCCCATGTGTCTTCTTTTCAACATTTCACGCAAAACTTCTCATCTCACCATATTGAAGACCTTTTGGGGGGGGGGTCAAACAGGAATACTCCTGCTTTCCCTGCTCCTTTCATGTCCTCCACTACCATGAACTCCACCATTACCGCCAGTTTTCCTCTGCCCTATAATCTGTTCAGTGCCTACCCTTCCTTAGGCACTACCACCACCTTTGTCTTTCTTATTGTATCTGATGTTTCTTCTATCTGCTGCACTGTTCTATATTTCCCTTTTAGCGTTTCCCAGATTACTTTCTCTCTGTATCTGTAGAACTCATTTGATTAACTGTCAGCCTCTCTTTTCTTTCTTTCATTGCTTTTACTACTTTTGTTACTGTCATAATTTCCTTGTTTAAGTTCTCCTCTCAGTTTTCTGACACTTAATATTACTCATTTTTTTCTTTCTAGCACCAGTCACTCTGCTTGTTCTGTCCTCTCATTCCTGCGCATTGGTTAGTAGTATTTTTTTAAATGTTTCTCTTATCCCACTCTTTCCACTCTTACTTCCTTATATTGTATTGTTTCCCTGCTTCTTCTCCCACAATTCAGTAATACTCTTTCCATTATCACAGCTCTACCTGCTGCAATAACTATTTTTGTTTCCAGCTTCACTTTTATTGCTGACTCCACTATTTCTAGTACCTCTTCATCTGTTTCCCTTCCATATCTTCTTTACTATATTTGCAATTGTCTTCCTTTAATTTGCTTAACTGTTTTTTTTTTTCATTATTTTTCCTCTTCCCTTCTATTTTCATTATTTGCTCCTCATTGATGCATTCATTCCATCCCACCACTATCTTCCTATTGTTTTTTTTATATATTTGATTACTGTTTATCTTTTTTACCATCATCCTCAGATTTGCCTTTTCTTCTTGTTCCCTCCATTTGTAACTTGCCCCTGTCCACCATGTACCATCACTGCCACATTGCCCTATATATGTCCTTCCTGGATCTCAATTTTGTCTACTCCTTACATCACCTTTCATGTTCCATGTATTCTGACCCATGTACTGTCCTGCACTAGAACATTTCTTTGAAGATATACTTTTTTTGTGGTGACTTTCTCTCCAGATGTCTTTCTCCTCACCCCTACTATCACATCTTTTGACTATCTTATTTTCTGACAGATAGTCTGTCTTTCCCTAGTTCTGGGGTGATGTTGAATTCTTCTCATTACTTTCCCACCTCCCCTCTTTATCTTTTCCCAAGCCCCCAAAAATGGTGCTGAAAAAATCCACCTGCATCCTCATTTTACACAAATATTTCCTGTGATCCACCTTGTGATGAAAGGAGGTACTGCCAGCAGAGTTAGCTGGAATTTTGTAAATATTTACATGTCATTTGTGAATATCAAACCAATTAATATAGTTTGCTTGTGTTACAAATGTATTAGAACTGTCGGCCATGTGTATAGCAAACTGCCTTGTAGAGATGTTTGTGTAGAAAAGGCATTTGTAAAGTGCTTGTGTTTAAAATGTATGCACAGTGTGCCATACTGGAAGAGAACAGAAATGCACATGCACTATTGTAACTGTTTAAATGTATATGTTAACAGAGGAAACTGGAGGGTTAACCTCAGTCCCGCAAACTTTAGAAAAATATCTGAAATTAAATTACTTTATAGGCTAGGCCATAAAGAGGCTATCTGATAGGTTTCAATGCACGTAGAAACACAACATTTGTACTAGAAACTTTCTGTATTGTCTTCAAGGTGAACTAACTTTGGAAGCATGAAGTAATGTAATTGTTTTATGACTTCCAGCATCTGCCAAAGATTTGAGCAGAAGCTCTTGTATGAGTATTTTTACAGGTAGATGCTAAATACTGCCAGCTTCAGCAATGGGGGTTTGCATGAAAACTAGAAGTCATATGACCAGAAATTACATCATTCTGCAAGCTATCCTAGCAGTAATGTTTTAGAACGTATTTTGAGAAGTCTCTTAGTGAGACAGAGCACTCTGCATTGTGTCTTGGACCTGACAATAAGAACCATTCATCACATCTGCCTTGTGCTAATGACGTAAGTTTCTAGGGAACAGTATAACTCTCTTAGATACAGTAAGGAATATAGCGAAGCTTAGTTTAGATTTTGTTTTTCTTTATTTATGTGAACCTGTACTGTAATGTTATTTTAAATATTTCCTGTGATTTTGAATTCTGATGTCAGTGTGAATATATATACTGAGTATTTCTTGTTATTTTATTATTTATTATTAAATATATTTAAAACTTTCATTGTGGCTGATATGTGTAGAGATATTTAAATTTTGAGAGTATTTGCATATTTATTTGGTGACACTGTGTAGGCCACTCCTAATAGACTTGCTCTTGGTTAAACTACCGTTTGTATTAATATCAATATTACACAGGAAAATTGGTCACCCTTTGTTAAGGGCCTTAAATTAGCTGTTAAGGAGTGACTGGTGGCAGTGGAATTACCTTATAGTCTGGGTAGAAGGGGATATAGCTAGTAAAGCTGTGTCAGCCTTTCCCAGGTATGTATGTGTGTGTGTGTGTGTGTGTGTGTGTGTGTGTGTGTGTGTGTGTATAAATCAAACCTCAAAGAGAGTGTGTGTGTCAGCTACTTGGGCAGGGACATGAAGCACTGGTTGGACAGAGAGGGTGCTGGACATCTTGGATTGGTCACTCAGCTGAGAGGAATGATTTTGCTACAAACTCTTGAAAATAAGGTAAAAAGCTTCAAGAAATTACAGTGGCAGCATTTTAGCTTTCATATTTACATAGAATTGGGTATTGTCCCTCGGGGGTTATGGGTTCTAAATATGCCCTCATATGGGAATACATACCCTGAACTCTTGAAAAAATGGCAAGAGCTAAATATAAATCTGAGCTTAAACTACATGCAACTGATGAATTACTTTTTCACCTCAAAAAGGATGAATTGTGCAAAGAAACTGAAAGTTTAGAAAAGCAACTATCTAACTCTGCTTTGTTTAATGAGAACATTTGCCTTTTTGATGAAATGCTTACATGTGTCACTAACTTTGATAAACAGCTAGAATGTATAAAAAGAAAAAAATTGCAAAGAGACATTAATGACTTTAACAACAGTCATATTTTTTCTTGGCCGAAATGCCCTGCTTATACACCATCTGTGAATACATTTAAAAGCAAGTGGGGCTCTATGTATGAGCTGGATACTTTTGATAATGTAACCAACCAGCAATAGTCATCAGCAAATTCAGCATTGGGATTGGAGGAGAGCTATGCCTCCAACACTGAATGATGAAGGGGATGTTACTAATGTACAAGCTGCATCAGCAAATGCAGCAGAGGGCTCGGTATGAGGAAGGGAGAAACCAGGTTCATGGCGTCATTCTACAACAAATAGCTCTGTGAGTGAAAGTGTAAAGAACTATTTGCACTCTTTTGTAGAAGGGAATCAGCGGGTAGTTGTAAAACTACCAGAAGAAGTAATGAAAAAGAGTCGTGACTTGTCCAGGAAATGCTCCCAATCAAGAGGCAGACCCAGGAATGTACCGTTAACTCACAGCAGACCCAACAAGTAGCTGTGAGTACAACTGAGACTGCTATAAATAACTTGAATAATGAGACTTTTAATGAGTTTATAGTTAATTTATCTGATTATACATTATCAGATGTTGAACTCTCTCTATTATCTAGAGGAATTACATTTATACCAATGAACACTGATAGCCTAGTGAATGCTATTATGGATTTAAAAATGTTCTCATGGGGCTTGAATTTAAAAAATATTTTTAAGAATTCTGGACCATCTGTTGATAATAGATGTAAGAGATCAAGTACTTTTATACCCTTGAGTGACCCTGTGATATCTGTATTTAATGACCTATGTGAAAAACAAATAAGGGAATTGTATAATTAGAATTGTTTTAAGAAAATGTATAATCTTACTAAAGATGAATGTCTTGCATTGAAGTCACTACAAAGTAATAATAATATAATAATTAAAGAAGTGGATAAATGAGGTAGCACTGTATTAATGAATACAAGTGATTATATTGAAGCAGTGTATGAGTTAATATCTGATGCCCAAACTTTTAGATTAATATATAATAGAAAAGTCAGTGAGATTATTAGTAGAATTAATATGTCTGTATATGACCTACAATTGATGAATGATATAGACATGGATACGTTCAACTTCTTCACTGTATCTAGCCCTACAATTCCAGCTTTATATGGTCTACCAAAAATACATAAATCAATGACTGAACCACCAATGAGACCTATAGTGTTTGGTCGTGGGTGGGCCACAGAGCCTTTATCGGTCTATTTGCAGAATGTATTAAAAATATTTTTAAAGTCGGTTCCTAGCTATATTAAGGACACTGGAGACCTCCTTACTTAGTTATATGCCTGGTATAATAGTAATACAGAAAAAACTTTTTGCTGGTGACTTTGGATATCAAATCACTTTTTACTGTCATTCCCAATGATTTTGGGATAGAACGATTAAGGGAGATTCTCCAGGAATGTGGCCAGTTCTCAGCTAGACACATTGGGACACTTTGTGAGCTATTAGAATTAGTATTACAGAATATATCTTTATCTTTAATAAGCAAATATACCAACAAATATCAGGGATAGCGATGGGGACCGCAATAGCGAATACTTATGCTAATTTAACTTTAGGTAAGTGGGAAGAGATGAATGGATTTGGACAGAATAATATATATGCATCCAGGATTCTTTTTTTATAAGCGTTTTGTGGATGACATTTTGTTGGCTTGGTGTGGTACCAGTGAGGAGCTTGAAAATCTACTTCAATAATGCCAATGACTTCTTGAAATTTGAGATAAAATATTCGGAGACTAGGATTCATTTTCTATATATTACTTTGTTTAGAACTAAGGATGTAGTAGATACTTGCATCCACAAAAAAGATGTGCATGTGAATAAATATCTGCATAGAAATAGCATGCATGCTAAGCATGTCTTTAAGGGCATTCCAAAAAGTCAGTACCTACGAGCAAGCAGGTTAAATATGAAGGCAGACATATGTAGTAGACAAATGCAGGATATTGACCAATGAATTCCTAATGAGGGGTTATAATAAAAATGATCTGGATGGAATTAAAAATGAGATAATGTCACTTAGAGATGAAAAAGCTAAACCTTACTTTTCTAGTTATAATGAGAGTAGTCCTGTTTTGGCTTGTCCTGAATCTAAAATTTCTATGAGATATCTAATGACATATAGTAGAGCAAGTAATTATATAGAATCGATTATTAGAAATAACTGGCATATTCTGAAATCGATACCTGGCCATGAAAAATGGCTTCCAGATTCATATAGGAATTGTTATAATTTGAAAAAACATCTATGCTATAAAGATTTTGCCTTGAACAGAATGTATAACTTATAATACAAAAGGTACTTAACCCTGTTACAACTGCTCATGCTGCTCTAGTATAATGGAATCTATTGATTTTGTACATCCGTTAAGTGGTAAAAAGTTTATATTTCATTGTACAGCTACATGTAATACTGTATTTGTGGTATATTTAGCTACGTGCCAACAATGTTCTTGTTTCTATGTTGGCAAATCTGCAAGAAGGTTGTGAGATAGGATCATCGAGCCTAGGTCAGAGATACATAGGAAAGTTGCCACTAATTCCTTAGCCCAACATATACAAGAGACTGATGATTCTCATCAATTCTTGTTTTGAGTTATAGATATTTTATCACCAAATATTAGATGTGGTAATTTAGTGAACAGGTTGGATACTAAGGAATATGAATGGATTATACGCTTCCAAGCGGATTTTTTTTTCCTGGTTTAAACAAACAGTAAAAACAAAATGAAAACTCCAGCAAAGCTAGAACTTTCATTGAGTGACCTCCCCAAACCTCTTGTATCAGAGGCACATGGGATATAAGCAAATGAACCTTATGAACATCAGGCATTTCAGCTAATTGGTGATTCTGAATGCCCATGACTTGTTTCATCCTTTTAATGGACAATTTCAGGCCAATAAAGCCAAACCCCACTAGGTGTGGATATGCATATTTTGGCCTTGTTATGACCTTGTCAGCACAGCACAGCACAGAGTGTTTGACTTAGCATTAGAAACACAGGGCTGTTATACCCAGCTAATGTCCATTATCATTAGGGTCACTGCAAAGATATCCCAAACAACAAACTAAAACAATGAGTGAGAAGGTCCTTCTCACGCATTGTTTTGGTTTAAACACACAAGTAACATTAAAACCAATTCTAAAAAGTAAGGCATTAATAGGCTAGGAAGTGTTTTAAGTAATGTTACATTTTGTGTAGTATCACCTTAAAGTTTTAGAATTTTAATTGATGACTAGAAAATTTTAATTGATGATTTAATTGATATTATTTGATAGGTATAGGCTGTGTCCTGTGATGTGAATATTTGATATATAAGACCAGTGTTCTTATTACGAGTTTTATAAACACTAAAGAAGGGCTTATGGTCTGAAAGCTTTGTTATTTTTTATTAAAATTTGTACAACTTTGTGGAGCTTGCCTTTTCTTCTTTTGCTTGGACTATTTGGCTGTTGAACTCCACTTCATCATTTGGCTCACCTTTGTTGCTTTTCTATTTCACTCAGCTGAGATCTCAACTCTATAGCTGTACCAGTGGGACGTCTTACTGGGGATCTGGAGGAAGTAGAGTAACCAGGCCCGGACTGACTGTAGTCTCTGTGCTCTTAAGGAAATTGCACTTGATGCAGAGAGCTGCATCTGGAAATAGTGTGTGTGTACCTGTTATCCTCTCAGTGAATGTCTCTCAGTGTTGCCAATGGTGAGGACTGAGGCTCCTTGATTACTGGTTGGCAGTGGTGGGTCATCACACACCTACCTTCATTTATTGGCATCCGTCATATTATCCACCTTCTCCCTCTACTTTTTTTAGTGTCTCTGTGACTATTTGTAATCCTTTCCTGGTAATAGTCACTTCTCCACTTTAACACCCTCCTGCTTTACTTTTCGATTTTCAGGACTCAATATCTTATCCCCTTCTCTTAATTTTTGCCTTGATTCTTGTATCAGGATCATATGTCTCCAGGCTTTTAACTCTTGTGTGCACTTTCTTCCTTTGTATCAGGTTAGATGTTCCTGTATTTACCAAACTGCTATCTTTATTTCATCTCTTATTGTGTTTCCCCTTTCCTGGACTCCCCCCAGTCAGCCTTTGATGAGGCTATTGCTGGATCTTCCCACTAGGCTTGGTCTGTACCTACATGTGGTCACCACCCTCAATTCCCTTGATTCCTATATTTTGCAGTGCTGATCAGCAGTTTGTTCTGTAATTCCACTGGATTTCAGCTCATCTTATACTCTCCGCTTGGTTCCCTTTTCTGTATATTAATTCATTTCCCCCCAGTTTGTCTCCACTAGTATAATGCATTACGGCATAATCCAAAGCCAGTGTTTACAGTTTACTTTACATTCTCTTTGCTCCAGTCCTATTATATGTGTAGTTTTTATTACTTTTAACATTTTCACATATTTTTAATTACAGTCCTCTCATTGATTGTATGCATACACCTTGTTTCAATTGCAAGACCTTCCTACCTTATCAGTAAGGTTGGAACTGCCATACCTATATCATTCCTTCACCTTGATTGCATTCAGTCTTTTCTGCCTGTGCTATTCCCTTCCATTCATGATAAGGTCTTAGTTTTGGGAATCCTTTGGTATGTTACAAGTGAGGTTTTTGTGTTTCCGGAAAAGAGAGCCATCAGATCCACATAATCTTTCACTACTGAACCAGCATTGTGATTTCCTGATTACTGCTTTTATTTTTCCCCATCATCCTGCTGCGTTTCCACACACCTTTTCCATTATCTTTTGGAGTAAACCTCAGTGGACCAATCCAATTTCCTTTAGCCTTCTGCTGTCCAACACTGTGCGTTTAAGTCTCCTGATATATCAGGAAGGCAGTCTCCCTACAGGCACTTACCTGTGTTTCTTGATTATCTTCCTGATTCTGCTTCTCGCTATACCTTCACAGCACTAGTTCCTTCTTGTCAAGTTCCATGATCACCTCTGCTCCCTTTTTTGCATTGCAGTGGTAGCAGCTGTAATTCTGCAGCTTCTGTTGTCTCTGTGTACACATTATTGTTTTTCCGTGCTTGCTTATTTCTGACTTCCACAATAATGTTGTTACATCTCTGTAGTACCATTTTGCCTTTCCTCTTATTTCCTGTGGGTGTGTTTATGTCATACACACTCTTGACTTCTTTGTGTTTCTCCTTACCTCTCCATAATATCTTTTTAGATTCATTTGCTATTCCATCTGTTGCAGGAGGTTTGAATTTTGGCTGCTTATTTGCAGTTGTTGACTCCTGCTCATTTCCCACTTTGTCTGGAAATTCTGGACCTCTGACTCTGAGGTAAAGTTTAGTTTCTTTCCCTTCCATTGTACTAACAATATGGCAGTGTAACTTATCGAGGCAGCTACATCCATAGCTTTTAGTGTTGCTATATGATTGATCATTGCTTTTTTGTTTGTTTGTTTTGTTTTGTTTTGTTTATGCAGTGAGTCAGAAAAGTCTTCCATTATTTGTATAAATAAGCAATGAAATTGCATTACCTTAAAAGACCTGGCTTGTCCCCAAAATTGTCCTTAATTCTGTAGCTATCTATACATGTTATTATTTTATTTTGGGATGTATGCAGACCACTGTTTATTCCTCTTCCTACTCTGTGCAACTATTCTGTTACCAGGTGTCTATTTTTGGGTAGTATAAATCTACTGTGAGTTAGTTCTGATATAAAGCTTCCCAGTTCCTCTTCTTGCCAGATGGATTAATTTATCCCCACCCCCTTTATGTTGCATCCTCTGGAGCCATTCTCTGAATCCTGCAGTTTGCTCCTTTGCAATTTGATGTTTTCCAGTTCCTTCAGTCTTTTATTACTCTCCTGTAGCTCCACCCCTCAGAGCAGCAAGCTCTTCTTCAAGCTCTTGTATTTTTTCCTTTCATTATGTCAGTTTATTTTTGCTGGTCTCCTATTGTTTTCATGTTACTTATATGTCTACAGCTACTTCCATCAGTATCTGAAACATTTTGCAAAGCTGTTCATAGGGTAACAATGTATTCAATGTAGGGTAACATTGAATGCAACCAACCAGCTGCTTTTCCTGTTGCTTTGTGTTCCTCCATCATGCTTCTTTTTCATTTCTCTGCTGGGAATGACTTTTTTCCTTCTCTTTTTTCTCAACCTGGAATCTAGTGCTGTTAGCTCAAGTGGCCATCTTGCCTGGACTTGTTAATAGGTTCATATGTTCATAGGTAGGTACTAGGCTATTGGCTAGAGCTACAGAGGCGATCCCCAGGGTGAATTTCCTATTTCCTATCCAATCATCAAGATTTTTCTTGAAGAGTGCTAATGAGGAGCTTTGTTTGATATAGTTTGTTGCAGAGTATGGGAAGTCTCTGGGATAGGAATCTATCCCTCCAGCATGTTCTGTTTATTGTGGTGACAAGGTTTATGTCCCTAGATCATATAGCTAGGAGGGATTGGGATTTCTTTAAGTGGAGCATGTCCCACAACTCTGGTTTTGACATAGATTTGTATGTTAAGCAGAGATCACCTCTGAGTAAGCGATATACGATGGAGTAAAGCTGCAGTTTTTTGAGACGGTCTGCTTAGGGCATCTGTTTGAGGCTGATAATCCTCTTTATGAGGTATTTCTGTGGCCTTTCCAGTTGTTGTAGATAAAAATCAGCCCTTTCAAGTCTTGAACCCAGGACCCTGCACCCCATTTCCACAGCAAATTACCACTAAGCCATTGCAGCTATGCCATCCAATACTCTGAATGTTTTGCGGTAATATGCATTGTAATTGTTGCTGCCTATTCATTGTGGGCCTAGTTTTCCAAGACACAACGTATCTGTTTTTACAAAGAGCAACATTGCATTATTTATCACATTTTCATTTTACATGCTGTATAATCCCCATACATGGTGAACTTATTTCCATACTACTGCCAATACAACCAATTTATAATTAAATGTTTATATAATACTTATAAAGTAGCCTTTTGTAAGAGTATCAGTGCTTACATTTAACTTTCGATAACTTGCCATTATTAAGCATGTAAATCCATGTATCACAAACAACTATTCTGCCTGGTTGTAATCTACAGATTCTTTTAAATTGATCCTTAAAAAAACACACAAGTTAAATATTTACAATATAATTAGAGAACAGGATTTAACCAGTGATCATATTGTTTTATTATCACTATATAATAATATTAATAATTGGACAAGTGACTTCATACCTTGGATTACAATTCTACTTTGTTAAATAAATCTATATCTTAGATGCTTAGTTCTCTGTCATTATCCTCTTCAAGCGTAATTTCCATTACAGCCCATTTTTTTAATGAGGGAGTTTGGTTTCAGATCTTTAGCAGATCTCAGTTCCATATTTTTGATCTGTGTAATCCTATTTTTGCCTCTTTATTGATGGTTTGTCTATGATTTTCCATATTCTAGTAAGGGCTTTCTTATCATCTCTAAAGATAACACTGGTTTCACTTCTTTAGTACATGTTATTTTATACCAACTCAGTAGGAACATATCTATACTGAAGTTAAATTATCTTCCGGTTATAAGACCTAGCATATTATTCAGTTCATTTTTGTACTTAAACAGCCTCATGCATTCCTAAAATATATGCTCCCTATAACCTCATTCTGAACACTCACAACTCTAGCATGTGTCTCTTGCTTGTGGGAAAGTTTTTTCAAGACTTGGAGTATAGATATATCTGTGCTAAAATTTTCATGCAAACGTTTAACATTTTCTCAATTTTAGCTGCATATTTAGGGATAAGACAAATTTTCCTTCACTGTTCATAGTAATACCTCTGTTTAATCAGCCACTTTGTGCTATTTTTACATTTTATATTGTCTTCTCAATTCTAACCTAACCATATATACTCTATTTATTATACTTTCTTTGTCTGTCGTTTCTGATCTGGACTTAATTCTAGATGTTACTATTGTTCTTTCTTTTCAAAAATGTTCATTGCATTTTCTTATGTGTCTTTCTTATTTTATATATATATATATATATATATATATATATATATATATATATATATATATATGCGTGTGTGTGTGTGTGTGTGTGTGTGTGTGTGTGTGTGTGTGTGTGTGTGTGTGTGTGTATTGCCTATTACCGTTATTCTATTTTTTCAAGGTCTACCTTCCTTTAAAGTAAAGACATGCCTAATAGGTTTATGTATATAAGGATGTACAAAATGTTCTTTATATTCCTTTTCTAAATCTTCCCAAATGTCCATTTGTGATTCTTAAATACCTTATTGGGCACTATTCTTAAATAAAACACATTAATCTCATTGTATTTCTCTTTTGTAATCTAACCCCAAGCTCCTTAACTCTCTTTTTCATATTCTTCCAAATGTAATCTCTCAGCTGATACATATATGCCTGCTCTATATAAGGAGCTAGAGGGACCAAAAACATCTTAATCAGTAATATCTTAATTGTCAATGTCCATAAATAATAATTTCCATAGTCTTATTTTCCTTATAATCTTTTGAGCAATTTCTTCACTCTTTTCTTTAGCTACTTGGGCAACATTCCTTTTCAGCCAAATTTCCAAGTATCTCATCTTATTATGACCCTATAAACATGAGAACATCAGAACCAAGCCATGCTTTGGGGCATAATTCATTACTATAGCTTTTGTTATTGCTTTATTTACTTTATATCCTACTATATTAGTAAAATATTTTAGTTTATCAAAAATAATTTTATATCATGCTCTAGATTAGTAACATATAATTTATCTGCAAAATCTTATAGGTCTCTCAACTCTCTCAACTAGCTGGTTCACCAACTACCTAAATGATCACACCCAGTCTGTAAAATAGAATGACTCCCACTCCACCTTCCTTCCAGTAACTACAGGAGTCCCTCAAGGCTCCATACTTGGGCCAGTACCATTCCATATATTCATTAATGACATGCACAAGGAATCACAACTCACCACCATAATACAATATGCTGACAGCTCAACTTAAGTTTGCTCAGTCCTAAATTGTCCCACTTTAGAAACCATCACACCAGAAGCTTTCACCTGTATAGAAACATTGCTAAACAAATCTCAATTGCTCTTAAATCCCAACAAAACCAAACTAATCCTATTCCTTCTGAAAAACACAGAACACAACAACACTGACATTAATATTATCTCCTCAAAGAACACAAACATTGAAAATGTCACCAACACAAAATTACTAGCAGTTATTGATAACAAGTAAAACTTTGATCTGCACATGGACACTGTAGTCAAGAAGACACTATGCTAACTAGGTTCTCTTTACAGAGCAAGGCACATGCTAAGTAATCATAGTAAAAATAAATAGCTGCAATCTCCCTTCTTCTTCCTACCCTCCTATATGCCTCATCTATATTCAAAAATCTCATCTCTTCCACCAAACACAAACTAAAAAGGGGCCATAACAAAATTAATAAATTTACCTGCAGCCTCCCAAATCACTCACATCACTGCACAGTGCTCAATACCGTCAACCGGCTTGAACTTCAACACATTACCTTCTTCCAGCTACTCAAAGCACACAAAATGCTTCACCCTCCACTTAAAAGACCCTCACTGACAAGTCTCATCCAATGGCACGTACCAAATAGAACCCTAAGATCTTCAGAACTTAAACTAACTGTTGCTAATAAGTCAAATAAGTATTACTGTGACTCACTAGTCTGTCGCCATCTCCAAGGCATGGAACAAACTTCTACACCACAAAATAGCTGTATAATCCCCATACATGGTGAACTTATTTCCATACTACTGCCAATACAACCAATTTATAATTAAATGTTTATATAATACTTATAAAGTAGCCTTTTGTATGAGTATCAGTGATTACATTTAACTTTCGATAACTTGCCATTATTAAGCATGTAAACCCATGTATCACAAACAACTATTCTGCCTGGTCATAATCTGCAGATTCTTTTAAATTGATCCTTAAAAAAAACACAAGTTAAATATTTACAGTATAATTAGAGAACAGGATTTAACCAGTGATCATATTGTTTTATTATCACTATATAATAATATTAATAATTGGACAAGTGACTTCATACCTTGGATTACAATTCTACTTTGTTAAATAAATCTATATCTTAGATGCTTAGTTCTCTGTCATTATCCTATTCAAGTGTAATTTCCATTACAGCCCATTTTTTTAATGAGGGAGTTTGGTTTCAGATCTTTAGCAGATCTCAGTTCCATATTTTTGATCTGTGTAATCCTATTTTTGCCTCTTTATTGATGGTTTGTCTATGATTTTCCATATTCTAGTAAGGGCTTTCTTATCATCTCTAAAGATAACACTGGTTTCACTTCTTTAGTACATGTTATTTTATACCAACTCAGTAGGAACATATCTATACTGAAGTTAGATTATCTTCCAGTTATAAGACCTAGCATATTATTCAGTTCATTTTTGTACTTAAACAGCCTCATGCATTCCTAAAATATATGCTCCCTATAACCTCATTCTGAACACTCACAACTCTAGCATGTGTCTCTTGCTTGTGGGAAAGTTTTTTCAAGACTTGGAGTATAGATATATCTGTGCTAAAATTTTCATGCAAACATTTAACATTTTCTCAATTTTAGCTGCATATTTAGGGATAAGACAAATTTTCCTTCACTGTTCATAGTAATACCTCTGTTTAATCAGCCACTTTGTGCTATTTTTACATTTTATATTGTCTTCTCAATTCTAACCTAACCATATATACTCTATTTATTATACTTTCTTTGTCTGTCGTTTCTGATCTGGACTTAATTCTAGATGTTACTATTGTTCTTTCTTTTCAAAAATGTTCATTGCATTTTCTTATGTGTCTTTCTTATTATATATATATATATATATATATATATATATATATATATATATATATATATATGTGTGTGTGTGTGTGTGTGTGTGTGTGTGTGTGTGTGTGTGTGTGTGTGTGTGTATCGCCTATTGCCGTTATTCTATTTTTTCAAGGTCTACCTTCCTTTAAAGTAAAGACATGCCTAATAGGTTTATGTATATAAGGATGTACAAAATGTTCTTTATATTCCTTTTCTAAATCTTCCCAAATGTCCATTTGTGATTCTTAAATACCTTATTGGGCACTATTCTTAAATAAAACACATTAATCTCATTGTATTTCTCTTTTGTAATCTAACCCCAAGCTCCTTAACTCTCTTTTTCATATTCTTCCAAATGTAATCTCTCAGCTGATACATATATGCCTGCTCTATATAAAGAGCTAGAGGGACCAAAAACATCTTAATCAGTAATATCTTAATTGTCAATGTCCATAAATAATAATTTCCATAGTCTTATTTTCCTTATAATCTTTTGAGCAATTTCTTCCCACTTTTCTTTAGCTACTTGGGCAACATTCCTTTTCAGCCAAATTTCCAAGTATCTCATCTTATTATGACCCTATAAACATGACAACATTAGAATCAAGCCATGTTTTGGGGCATAATTCATTACTATAGCTTTTGTTATTGCTTTATTTACTTTATATCCTACTATATTAGTAAAATATTTTAGTTTATCAAAAATAATTTTATATCATGCTCTAGATTAGTAACATATAATTTATCTGCAAAATCTTATAGGTCTCTCAACTAGCTGGTTCACCAACTGCCTAAATGATCACACCCAGTCTGTAAAATAGAATGACTCCCACTCCACCCTCCTTCCAGTAACTACAGGAGTCCCTCAAGGCTCCATACTTGGGCCAGTACCATTCCATATATTCATTAATGACATGCACAAGGAATCACAACTCACCACCATAATACAATATGCTGACAGCTCAACTTTAGTTTGCTCAGTCCTAAATTGTCCCACTTTAGAAACCATCACACCAGAAGCTTTCACCCGTATAGAAACATTGCTAAACAAATCTCAATTGCTCTTAAATCCCAACAAAACCAAACTAATCCTATTCCTTCTGAAAAACACAGAACAAAACAACACTGACATTAATATTATCTCCTCAAAGAACACAAACATTGAAAATGTCACCAACACAAAATTACTAGCAGTTATTGATAACAAGTAAAACTTTGATCTGCACATGGACACTGTAGTCAAGAAGACACTATGCTAATTAGGTTCTCTTTACAGAGCAAGGCACATGCTAAGTAATCATAGTAAAAAAAAAATAGCTGCAATCTCCCTTCTTCTTCCTACCCTCCTATATGCCTCATGTATATTCAAAAATCTCATCTCTTCCACCAAACACAAACTAAAAAGGGGCCATAACAAAATTAATAAATTTACCTGCAGCCTCCCAAATCACTCACATCACTGCACAGTGCTCAATACCGTCAACCGGCTTGAACTTCAACACATTACCTTCTTCCAGCTACTCAAAGCACACAAAATGCTTCACCCTCCACTTAAAAGACCCTCACTGACAAGTCTCATCCAATGGCATGTACCAAATAGAACCCTAAGATCTTCAGAACTTAAACTAACTGTTGCTAATAAGTCAAATAAGTATTACTGTGACTCACTAGTCTGTCGCCATCTCCAAGGCATGGAACAAACTTCTACACCACATCAGGCTGTTAAATAACCTGCAACAATTCAAACTTCCCCTAAAATATCACCTGACAGCTAATAAACTATGCACCTATACCACATCTACAATTTGAAGTATGTAATCTCAGCTGTGGCCACTATTAATAGTATACCAGTATATTAATATAGTATTTTGTATTGTACTCACAATATCTTGAAAACATGCATTTCCTTAATCTGATATGCTTTGTAAATAATGTTTGTTGACTGTCTGCTTTTAAACACTTTGTAAATAATGTATTTGACTTTTTTTTTCTTTTGAATTGTCAAAAATACATTTCTATCCTTATTTTGGAGCTTTTCTCCTCGAGCCTCCATTGAAAATGGGCACTTCACTTCCCAGATGGATGGACTTTACCAGTAAACAAAAGCAAATAAATAAATGAAATGAAAATAAAACGGACTATTTTCTCATTAGTATTTCTCTGTATATATCCAATCGAATTTGGTTGTCTTATGCCACTATATAATGGCTCTAAATGCAAATCAAGTATTAATGGTGAAAGCGGGCACCCTTGCCTAGTTTCTCTTGTTAATACTAAATGCTTTAAAATAGCTGACCATCACACTTCACCCTAGTTTAAACTCCTCTGTAGATGTTGTTCATGTTTGTGGAAACCCAAATGCCTCAGAAAATCTCTTCATTAATTCCCAGCTCACAGTATCAAATGATTTGTGGCAGCCAAACCAAAAATCAACATTAGTATATTATTATTGCAAGGTGCATTCTTTTGAATCTCAAGAGTTCAGTTAATGTTGTCAAATGCTTACCTTCTATAAATCCACATTGATCCAGGTCTATTATTCTTAGAACTCAGAGACAATAAAAGGCCTAGCCATATACACCTTTAAACAGGCTTGCTTAAAAGTTCTTTCCATACTTTACAAGCATTTAATAGTGCCCACCTCCCAAATCAAACAAGGCTGCAAATGATAACTCTCATGTAAATGTATGAATAGTGCCCACCTCCCAAATCAAGCTAGGCTGCAAATGATAACTCTCATGTAAATGTATGAATAGTGCCCACCTCCCAAATCAAGTAAGGCTGCAAATAACTCTCAAGTAAATGTATGAATAGCTCCCATCTCCCACATCAAGCAAGGCTGCAAATGATAACTCTCATATACATGTGTGAATAGTGCCCACCTCCCAAATCAAGCAAGGCTGCAAATGATAACTCTCAAGTAAATGCATGTCTTTGCATATAATCATCAAGACTAGCCTTGAAGGCAGGCAAAATAGAACATAGCTTGACTGTAGTTCTAATTTATTCCATAGGCTGGAAATACATTGAGTTAGGAACCTGTCCCTTAGTTCAGTCTTATTTATTTGTTGGGATAAATTTAGGTCCCTATAGAAGAAATAAGTGGTTAAATAGGATTGGGTCTTCCATGGATTGAGAAGTGAAATACAGGTCACCTTGAAACAGCTAGTATGCTACTGAGTATAAAGAAAGTTGTACTAATCTATCAGGAACACATAACATACATATTTGCTTTTAACAGGGATTTCAATGTGATTGCAGGGGAAATTCATTTTTCAGGGATTGTGGGTGCACGGGCATTATAGATAAGCTCACCAGCTTAAATATAAACCCCTATGTCACTAGATGGGTTGCAAACTGGCTCAAGGACAGAACCCACATGGTTAGAATTGCTGGAGCCATGTCAGACTCCAAACCAGTTACAAGTGGCGTCCCACAAGGCTCAGTCCTGGGACCTCTCTTGTTAAGTATATATTTCTCGGAGGTACAGGCCAACACGGAAGGACTGTGGCTGACCAAGTTCGCAGATGACTGCAAACTGGGCACCATAATCTACTCTCCAGCCGACACAAGCATCCTCCAAAAGGGCCTCATAGAAACAGACAACTGGTGCCAGAGCCATGGCCTCAAGCTAAACGCCAAAAAGTGTATAGTCATCCCCTTTGGCAAAAACAAGTGCCCACAAATTACCACATAGGTGGTAATCCATTAAGTTCAGAAGAAGTAATTAGGGACCTGGGGACCCAAGTTGATAGCAATCTCTCATTTGACAACCACGTGGCCAAAGTGGTTAGAAAAACATTTTATATAGCCCACCTAATCATGAAGGGATTCACATCTAGATCAGGGGAGGTCATCGTGCCTCTTTACTCATCCCTCATCAGGCCCATAATTGAGTACAATGCCCCTTTTGGGATGCACCTTACCAGACATCTGCAGCAACTGGAAAGACCCCAAAAGTACCTCACCAAGAGGATCAAAGGGCTCAAACAGATGCCATATGCTGCCCGGTTAAAGAAACTCCAGCTCTACTCAGTGGCATACCTCCTGTTCAGAGGTGATCTGTGCCTGACGTATAAAGCCATGTCCAACCCGGAATTAATGGACATGCTGCACCTCAGAAAATCCAAATCCTATTGAGCTACACGCTCGAGAGACTTGAACCTCAGCACTGAAATAAATAGGACATGCTGGATGGACAGATTCATAACCCAGAGGCTCCCTTCACTCTGGAATAAAATCCCAGTCCAGGTTAGGCAGAGTCCCTCATTGACTTTCTTCAAGAGGAATCTTGATGAGTGGATGGGAGATCGTAGGTTTACCCCGGGTATCACTTCTGTGTCACTGTTAGACAGAGGCACAGTATACTAACCTCAAAAAAGGGCATAGCAAAATTAATTTAAAATGGGTGGCGAAAGCCAAACACACTCTGGCTAGGCTTATAAATGCCCTAGGGCAGATAGCCTAGTATGAACCTATGAACATTGCAGGTAGGTGGGATAAAGTTAGCCATACATTTTCTTCTAATATATTGTTTATATCCTTAGGACAAGAATATGTGATATTATTATGGATGAGGTCAGTGAAAGAAGAATACAAATTAGAAATAATTTTTCATACTCTCCTTTACATTTTCTAGTGTTGGCAATATATTTGCCATTCCTTTTGCCAAAATCATCATAAACACTTTGTAGTCATGATTCAGAATCAAAATTGGTCTGTATGTCCCTGGATCAAAAAGACATTTCTCCTTGTTCAGTACAACTACCACTCTTATTTCTCTCCAAGTCAAGTGCACATTCCTGCTGAGAAAAATATTTAAAGTATAAGCCTGTTCATTTTATTCCCATTCCTTTTCCATATTTCCATTGGAAATCCATAACTTTTAGGAGTTTTTCCTGTATTTTGGTTTCTCATTGCCTCTTTAAGTTTAGTTTCCTCTATGTTTTATGTTAATACCTTTCTTTATTCTTCTAATTGAGGAAGTTGTAACTGTCTCATATATGTTTCTGTTTCCTGTGTATTACTCTCAACCCCTTGATTGGATCTCTGACCATAATTTGCATTGGTTAACAGGGAAAGACCATACAGACTATTCGACTATTTTCAGAGGAGGCCCAGGGATACGTGAGAAATTCACATTGAAAGTGGAGCAAAGAAAAGCTCTAGAAGTGAATCTTGTCATCAGTTTTGAGAAAATATAGCAGCTTGGATATGACTGGAGAAACTGATTAAAATTCTTTGAGTTGCATGCAGCTTTGTGTATGTATGCGCGTGCCCTTTCACGATTAGTTTCTTGACCTGTGCCCCCTGTGTAATGGAACAGACTGCAGCTCTCCATGACCTTGATTTTAGTCAGGCTATATTAAGTGCTTGAAAAGGGAGTCTCACACTTTTAACTGTATCTCTTTAAAGATGTAATTATCCAGGCATCTTATGGTCCTTGTGACCACTTACCTAGTACTGTTCCTATTTAAGCTGCTAACTGGAGGATGACTGATTGACATTTACAGGAACTGCTACTTACCGCTTCCTCTTGTTGTCATTGACTGAATGTATAGAATAGCTCTGCATCTCATTTTTCCCTGTTCCTATCCAAACGTTGACTAGCTTTTCAATAAGGGCTCTCTTGTGCTTGTTTGTTATCTGACCAAATACAAATGAAAACCCCTTACAATACATGGGTTGTATTAAATATTAATTTTGCTCTGAGCTCTGTCACTGTCAGCATTTGTGCCTCACTGGTGTTAGGGAAAATTTATCAGTAGTAAGAGCAGCCATTATTCATTATCTTCTATGGGCCAGGCGGCATTAAATACAGACTAAAATGCCTTATTTATTACAATAAGTGTGTATTCTGGTTGTCATGCTGTACAACAAAATGCATTAGGGCATCTGTTCCTTCCCTGTCTTACCTATATTACCATGTGTATCATCCAACACAGTTGTACATCGTGTTGTCATGCTGTTATTATTCTGGCTGTCTGTGCTCACAATTGGTAATGTTTGCAACAAGGCCATATTCTTTTTGTCTCACAGTAACCTGCTTACATATACCCTAAAGATACAAGACAGCAAAATATAAAGAAAACTCATCAAAAACTGGGACTCTTATATAGAAACAAATATTTCTTTACTGCAGCAACCAAAACTACCCATGCAAAAACATTTTTACTTCCCTCCCTTCTTTATGGTGCCCCTGTCTTAACTAACTTACAAAATTCTACTCTAAGCAAGTTGGAACAGTGCTACAACAAAGTTGCAAAGTTTGCCACAAACTCTAAATATGAGACACACCACTGTAAACCACTCCTAGAATTAAACTGGCTTGAGATCCCCAACCAAATTGCCTTTATTCAACTATGCACCTTACACAACCTTACTTTCAAGCCTACTGCCTGCCCTGCACTAGCCAATCTAGTCACACCTTACATACCAAATCGATCCCTACGATCAGAAGACAAAAATCTCTTAGCTATCTCAAAACCCACAAGAAAACCTGGTCACTCTCTGTATTCATACTGTCTCTATACTTTGGAATTCACTGCCTCTAGCTACCAGGTCTATGCCTGGCCTAACCCATTTCAAAGCTTCTTTAAAAAATCGTATCAAAAATACATGACTCTGCTCCTCCATAAAGCCTGCCTAATGCTCAGGTCTTCTTCTTTCTGTCACATTTCAATCCCTCACAGACTCCAAGATCCTAAGGCTCTTCTAACTCCTTCACTGCTTCTATACCTTATCCTTAAGCTACTGCTCAGGCTTTATTGCTTCTAGTCTTCTTAACTCTCTCTCACTATATGTCTGCATCACTAACTTTCTGGCTGCTGTTTTCCTAACTGAAACTAACATTCTATTTTGCATGTACGATAACAGTCAGTGTCACTCACTGAACTTCCTACGTCCTTTTTTTTTTTTGGAGACTATCTACATCATGTATGATGAGAGTGACTATTATCGTCTGTAAAGTTTTAACTGTATAGAATTGTCTAGCTGTGTAGTAGTATATTGCAACATCTTGTAGCAATTTGTTCTTTCAACTTATTTTTGTACAGTATTTCTAATGTAATTTTTATTGTATTGGATTATACTGTATTTCTATTGTACTGTATGTAGAGCTTTTCTCCTCGGGCCTCTGCTGAAAATGGGTTCTGTAGCCCCAGTTAGACCACCCCAGTAAACAAATGTCAAATAAATAAATAAATAAAGACTCAAGACTGTTTGATCTTTTACCTTACCTTAATGTATATAAGCTAAAGGCTGTTAGAAGGAAACAGATGCACTGTGCTGTGAAAACTTTTCATGTTTAGGTTCTCCCTCATATTATATTATATTGCACATATGATTTATGTAGAATACTGCCATAGAGTTGTGGTTTTAGTTCAGAACTGATCAGAACTGCATAATTAGGTTTTGTATAATGGTTCAGCAAGAAACATTAGGTTATAAACACTGAATGCCTAAGCTATTTGAAACACCAAGTATACTGGAAATATAAATTATGCATGCAGTTTTTCTATTAAAGACAGAACTTTCCAGAGATAAAAGCATAATATGAAAACCTGTGAAGCCCTGAACACAGGAATGATGCTAGTAAATAACACAATAACCATGCTAGGTTTGTCCCAAAAGATAGTTAAATATCTAGCAGATCTATCGCTTTGCCGTCTAATATAGTTGCATGTGTTGTAATTGAACGATTGTAAAACTAAGACTAACATATAAAATGAAGAGCACACATGTCATGATGTGTTGCTTCTTTTCAGCAGTTTGGGAACAAATGCTGTCCAGAGAGTATTACATGCAAAAAATAAACCAAACGAGTTGAATGTCACTGAAACAATTCCTTTTTGAGACTAAAGGGTAGCCAGAAGCAAAATAAGTACCCCACCAGTTTAGGCTACCCCTTAATCTTTTAGCTGTTTGACAATTAAACCTGCATTTACTGACTTCATCTTTAGGAGCCTTTGCAGACTTAGGTTAGTACACTTCCTTATTCATCCCTTATGGTACAGTAAGTAATATCTAGAATTTGTTTCATAAAGAATAGACTGCATACCTTGCTAAATTTAAAGGTCAGACACATTGTCAGTCAATTTTAAAAATGGCACAGCTTGACAAAATATCTCATCCAGAATAACCAATGACATTTAATACTTATGAGAAGACTGCTTCCCTTGCAATTTATTTCTGACACGTCAGAAGTTTTTTTCATGTGATTGACTGCATCATATTATTAAATAGATTGAAAGGTTGTAGGCCGGTATGAGAGATTTCCATCATATGTAGCCTATCTGAACTACAGAACATAATGTAAGAGGATAACCAATCATTACTAGGAATGGTCTTTCAAGAGTCTTTCACTTGGTAGCTTTTGGTCTTTTCTTTATATTAAAAATATATCAAAATACAACTCAGAAAACACAAAAGGGTTTTATACGTTCAGAAATACTTTTTGATCAAACTGAAAAACAGATCACTAATGTTAAAACTACACCCTTCAGAATGTTCTAGATTTCAGCTGATGAGGTCAATATTTGATACTATCCACAGAGATTTTAATAATTTCTCTTACATCCTTTTTTATCACCATTAACAGTTGAACACTGCAGATAACAGCCAAACAGTGCCACTATTACAGTGTGCTACGCCACATTATATTTCCTTGATGACATAAGAAAACAGTACTATGCTTGACTAGTCTACCTGTTCAAGTGCCCTAACCTTCTGCCACCCGTCCATCCCTAACGTACCCTTGACACTTTTCCACCTATTCCATGCACCCTTGGATGTCTTTGTGTATTCCTTATGCACTACCCATTCTAGAAGTCCATTCCATGGAAAAACAGCCCTTTGGGAGATAAAATACTTTTAGAGATGCTGTGAGTAGTTAATCCTTATATTCTGCTGCTTGTGCCCCCTCCTTGTCTCTCTGTCCTTCCTGCTCTCAGAGATTCCTTTATATCTTCTTGACATGATCTTCTAAATCAGTACCTTGTTTCCCCTGTCTGCTCTGGTCTCAAATGAGAAGATCTCTGATGTAACTTCTTGTATTCCTTCCCCTCCATCTCACAGATTTCTGGTGGCATTCATCTGAATTTCTTCCAGCTGCTTGATGTCTTTTTCCTTGCAAGGCTTCCAGAACTGTATGCAGTACTTATAATGTGATCTGATAAAACCCACAGACTAGAGGTATTACCTCTTTACATCTGGAATCCCAGACAATATACATCCTATTATTATATTTGCTCACTATTTAAATTTTAGCACTTGAAATACTGAATTTCAAACACTGGGAAAAAAAGATCAAAAATGCAGGATAAGAATGAATCTTTAACATCGTGCATCTTCTTCAAACTTTTCTGGCAGGGGGGCAACATCTCCAACCCCCCAATCTCATATAAACCCAATTTGAGATCTCCATACAGCAGAGAAATGGTCATCTTGGACTTAACATATGTATGTTTGTATTTTTGTTTGCGTATTCAGTCTCTGAATTTCAGATGGTTACCATTTTGTATATACATTGCTTTTAATTATGATACAATTTAATATCTGTCTTAAAAACTAAAATATTTATTGTTTTTTCATAATATAAGCCAAATATTTTTATTTGTTGCACGTTAACAACAAAAGTTGTCAGCTCCATTTTTTTAAGCAAACTAAATAATGTTAAAACTGCATTTATGAAAATGTTTCAGCTTGGCAGGCTAGGGGTTCTGGAACAGTAGGGAGGAAAGGGCATAATCTGCAGAATATAGGGGAAGGATAGAGTGGCTTCAGGCTGGGCATGAGAAAATGTTTCTTCACTGAGAGGGTAATGATTGTATATTGAAACAGCTTCCAGAAAAGGAGGTACAGACATACCTCTCAACCTCTTAGAACAAGAAATCTGGACAAAGCCATAAATAAAAGTGGGAAAAAGGCCCAAAAATAGGGACAATTTTTAAATATTTCTATTACAGACTTAGAAAGTTGATAGAGTAGCAGGTTTTGCATTAGCATGAATTTTCTGAAGGGTATGAAGTCTGAAACTCAAATGCCTGTTGTTATTATTTTCTAACTTCAGTCTTGAATGATTTGCCATTAATTTGCTGGAAAACCACAATTTTATGAAATATGTGCCAAAAATATGAAGCAAAAATCTGGACATTCTGCAAAAATCTATATAGTTGAGAGATATGGGTGTAGAACAAAATGTGTCATTTATTCAAAATGGCTTGGAACAGGTAGAACAAAGGGTATAATAGGACTGAAATACATTTGTTTTGCAGAGGTCTAGATGCAACAGGGTTGACTATATGTTCTACTGTGTCTTTCTTCCACAAACAAGTATTATGCATGCATGTATGTATAATTAAGGCATCCATCTAAGACACTGATGATTTACATTTCAAAATGAACACAGGAGTTTGCAGTACAAGCTGGAGGAAAAGGATAGCACATCCAAGCATCAGCTCTGTGTTATGCACATTTGGAATTTCCACATATGTATGTATAAATGCAAATCAGCATCAGTATTTACATGTGCAAGTATGTATCATAGTCATGGGTGTTCATATAGCTTTTGGACATGCTTCTGTCCACATAGCATGTACGACATATTCTGCAATGCTAGTGTGAACTTTACATATTTGGAGAAATATGAGGGTACTTTTCACATAAGGCCATGTTGCTCTTGGGTAATCACTCTGTGGCATGTTTTTGCTGTCTACATGGATAGAAAAAATCTTCCTTTGTGGCCTTCTGAGCTCAAAGGTTATGGATCTAGATGGGGATCCTACATAGTTATTCTGAGGTTCAACATCATCCTGACTAAAGGAAGCAAGAAAACCAGAATCTGAGGTCTCAAATGGCATAGAGGTTAGAGTAAGAAGACACAAAATACAAATAAATAAGCAAATTGTTTATTAATATATGTCTCTGTGAATTCCTTACTCTCTTTTTTATTGGTTTCTGAAACTTACAATGACCAGTTTTGGTTAGGAATAAACAACATGCATTTTGCTTTGTAATAGAAGACCTTTTAATTTATTTGTTGAACAATGGTTTATGAAGATGAAAAGTATAATATCTGCAACATTTGTTGTTATAAATCTTGCACAACCAAAGAATGTGAGTTAAAAAATGCCTACATTGGAAAAGCAGAGGCTAGAGCACTGTAAACTGTTTAGAAGAGATACATCGGCAATTCCTACAATGTTTACTGTATGCGGCATTGGGCTGAACTGCCCTGATTATCCATAGAGAACTTTATCGGTAATTTCATGTTTATTAAAGAAAAGAACAGAGTATAATACCTTACCTTCCAAACAACAACTTTCTGCTTTCCTAGACCTTTTCAAATGACTAAGTATACTTGATCAAAAATTCGCAATTCAGTTAAGTAATGCATCCGGTTGCTGTTTTGTATAAAATGTAAAATACAACAAAGGGGCTAGTTTAATTCTGCTTTAACAGCTGAGGCTTGCATATGTAGTCTGCCATACTTGTGGTACATGCAACTGTGATACATGAATGATAATAGTGTGCACTTGTGCTACAGTGACATCCTTATGAAACTAGCATAACTCACAGTTTGCCCTACAGCACATTTCTAAATATGAAAATAGCATATTCCCCACCTGTTTTCTGATCTATAACATTTGTAGATACCAAAATAGAATAGTGCTGCTAAGGCATACCAGGTTGGTCAGTCACAGGACTAATTTGGTTGAACTGAAAGAATCTAAAAAAGGTAATAAACAGCAGCTGTGTGCACATATATGAAGGATCTGGCCTTAGGGATATCAGACAACATCAAATAAAGGACGGGATTGTGAGCAACTTGTAAAAAAAGATGAAAAAGAACAGGCATGCATGCTCTGAAAAAGCTCTATGCTTCAGTTTGCAATTCTATCCCTTGTTTTAGTGATGACAAATGCTAAGAAATAAACACAGCTCTTTGTTTTCCGTGCAACCAAGCAGCATGCTTTTTAACAAGACAAAGGTGCATTCAGTGTGTAGAAATGAAGACTATGACTGTAGTTTGCTTTAGAAATTCAAAACCAGTTCTGCAGGGTTATTGATATGCCAGTGGTAAAGGGAAACGACAAACGTTATTAATTTATGTTTAAGAGCTGTTAATGAAGGAAAGACTGCTGCACATTATTTCCATATACCCTTTTTATTGCCAACATTTACTGAGTTCATGGCATAGTTTGCAAACATATAAATGTCTAGGGTTCTAGTCCTCTGGATATGATATTATGCTGCATTATTATGTCTATTATTAAGTAATGCTATGTTGTCTACATGTGTAATTCTTCAGTTGCTGGAGTGAGATAAATCAGTCTTAACTGTGCAGTCAGGGTGGCCACGGTGGTGCAGTGGTTAGCATTGCTGCATCACAGTAAGAGGTTCTCAGGTTCAATCCTTGGCTGGGGTGCTGTCTGTGCAGAGTCTGCATGTCCTCCCTGTGGTTGCGTGGGTGCTCCAGTTTCCTCCCACATCCCAAAGACATGCTGCAGGTGGATTGGACACTAAATTTTCTCGAGTGTGTGCCTTCTATGGAAGATTGGGTGCTGGGCTGGCAACTCGACACTGTAAAACTCCACTGCCAATCATGAGGAGACAAGGTGATCCACTGTGGCGATCCCTAACTGGGAAAAGCCAAAAGAAGAAGTCTTAACTGTGCAATTAATAAAAAAGATGCATTCTATTAGGAAAGCTACATAACAATTTTTATATAGTGACTAAGAAAACACAACCAAAAAACAAAATAAAGGATGGTATTCCTATTGTTGTGCTTAGGCAAAGTGGGACATTATGCTAGCTGCTCCTAAGTGCAGTTATGGTATGATTCACAAAGATGTACTTAGACACAAGGGCTTGAACTAGTCTGAGGAAGCAGTATGCAAATGAGTGTATAATGAGATGTAAATGAGGAATATTTGAAAACTGTGCAACTATTTTATGTAAATTAGGAACTTTTCCCAGTTTTGTGCACTTCATAGCCACTTTTTTATGTGCATTTGCACTGATTGCATAAAGGATATAAAAATCTTATGTTGTGCCTTTTCCATCTACTTTGCAACTGACAGTTGCTTGCTTTTGTTGCCATTTTACCTGTCTCCTGTTCTAAGGTGCTCATCTTGTTTCTACCAAAATCAGGTACACCCACCAATGCTTGCCAGCCAAAAAGAAGGTGATACAGGCAAAGGCTGACTCATCTAAACTTTGCTGATTAAGGAATCCTGGATAGATTTAGAATAGACAGGGATATAGTATGGGCTTTGGAGAGTTTGTATGGCCCACAGAAAGAGACTGGTGTGGTTCCTTCCCCCTACTGCATTAATGTCAGCCGCTATTAGATTCCATGCATTAGCTCTGTTTCTGCTTGTTTTCCTACAAAAAGCATTTCCTCTATGTCTTCAGAGAATCCATAAGGATGTGATTCTCCCCTGGGCTGAAGTTGTCTCTCCTGTGTCCTTTTTCCTACTGTTGCATCATACTGTAACCTGCATTCACATATTGTGACTAAAGTAACTAAGTCACACCTGCCATCCTTGTAAGATACTTTCAAGAACTGTGTACTGTGCCTGCCACTGCATTATACAAGAACACATAAATAGTGGCATCCACCTTGTACTGCAGCCTCTGAGTTGTGCTTTACACTTTTTTCCATAATGCATGCTTTTCTAACTCCTCTGCTGCAGTAGTTATACATAAGCCTGTTTGTGTTTGCTATGAGGGTGTGGTAGTCAGCACGTTATGCAATATGTCATATATTGCATTAATTAATTACAACAGCTGGCCTTTAGTCCGCACCTGTCTTTTACCCATTGGTAGTGACTACTGTCATTAGTACGTTACTTGGCATGTAGCCAACACTGAAAATGGCACCTTACACAATTCTAAATATAGTATGTAATAATGCAGAAAAATACTATTAACTGACATGTTTTACCAAGAAATTAGGCTACTGTGGAAGAGATAACCATTCATTACAGTGATAGTTGCCTTTTCCTCATTATTTATGCATGTTTCTGTTATTTATAAATGGTTTTAGTTCATTCATGCTCTTCATGGACTATTGTAGAAGCACAGAGCCCAGGGAAGTCTAAAATGGTGACCTGAGGTAGTTGGTGTAACAATGGACTAATTTAAGAAGTTCTTCTGCAAATTAAGCTCAGCTGTGCTAAGTTCTAGGGACTGTATCATACTACATATCTGTACCCCTTCTTGTAGGAATATATACCATTTGGCTTGCTCTGGGTGAGCTGTGCATAGCTCATGAATTCTCGTGACCACCAATCCTACCTCTATCATATTCAAGCATGCTATACATGTACAAACATGGTATGTGTGAATTTCTAAGATTAGTAAAGTCAGATTTAATGCTGTCTGACTATTGTCATCCCATCAAATTCAGGGCGGCGCAGTGGTGCAGCGGTTAACGTTGTTGCCTCACAGCAAGAGGTTCTCTGGCTCGATTCTCGGCTGGGGTGCCTTCTGTGTGGAGTTTGCATGTTCTCCCTGTGCTTGTGTGGGTTTCCTCTTCCTCCCACATTCCAAAGACATGCATCTGGAGCATTTCTCCCCGGGCCTCCGCTGAAAACAGGATCTGTGGAACCTAGTCAGACATTCCTGGTCAACAAATGTTAAATAAAATAAAAATAAATCTTACCTTACTCCCCTTCACAGTCCCTACCACAGGGTAGCAAAAATACCAACCAAAGTGTAAGAAACAATGTCACAAAACACTGTCCTATAGCATTTCCTGACTTTTTTTTTTACATAATTGACTCTGTGACCTCATAAAAAGTACTACAGGAATCAAATTCAGCATATATTAACATCCTTGAACATATATAAAACACATCACTTCAAACAATATTAGTATTAAAAAAAGAAATTAAGAAATTAAAAGCTGTATGGGACACATCTCTCTCCTTATATTGTATTCCAGAAAGGTTTCCATTTACTTACCAAAATGAAATATAATTAAAAAAAGTAGAGCAGCATGGGACTACATATAAATTAATCTTTTCCACGGCTACCAGTTCAACATGTAGTAGTGCTTTATGGGTGTGTGGACTGCTTGGAGTGATATCACAGCCTAGTATCCCCTGCATCTGAATTCTACATCCCATTCTTGTAATGGTCCTTTGGAAGGATGACGTTTTAAAGCCCAGGTTCAAGCCCCAAGCTGGTCTATCAAGGAAACTGGAATCCTCTTCTACTTACTGCAGGAGTTGTACAATATTAATATTTATTTATTTTTTCTTCATTTCAGTTATTTATTTGTATCTGTTTGAGTTGTCGTATTTGCCATTTTTTTTTTTTATTATCTATTGTACCTGCATAAGTCAAACAGTCCCACAAATACCAGAACCAGGAATCTGAATATTCACCAGCAGATTAATAAAACATGGTGGAGAGACTAGTTCATAACTCAGTTATTATCTTTCTTCAAAGACAACCTGGATAACTGGGTAGGGATTCATAAACTCATAATGGGCTTTACTGGCTCATCTTCCTAGAGAAGTGAGGTAAAGGTGGGTATTTGCAAGACGTAATGGTCGCAAGAGTCAGTTGCCTAGAGTTTTCCCGGGATTCTTATGATTCCTGTGGACTGGCAGGGGTGAACATATGCAGTATATAGAATCAGTGTATAATAATGGTACCCATATGCTGGTTTTACATGCATCTCAGAAATTTGCAAAATAAAAGCACTTCTTAAGTAGAATGGCATAACTAGATATGTCTCATAATGTAAAAACCAAAGAAATTGTATGCAGATTTCCAGAGCATTATCTATACTGGTTCTGCATTTGTAGGTTACACATTGCATTCCTTAGATTGAACCACGACAACTTGAATCTCAGCAGACTCTTTCAGGAGTCACCTGATAGAAGGCGCATTAGCTAAAGGAATAATTTTCACAAAGTATAAACTGTACATGTACTGAGCACTCTAAATGTGAAACATTAATGATTCAAGACTAAGTGTGATATTCTTAGTTCCAGTTGGCCTCCAGAGATATTGTAGTGCATTAATTTAAGCCAGTGACAGCTTAAGTTGTTTATAATTGCTGATTCAACATATCATCCACCATCAGCTTTCTGCTGCTATAAAAGTTCAAAGGAAAATATAAAACAGTTTTAAATTAGCAGTCAAAATCAAGTACAACTGACCCTCAAATATGGGATATTGTTTAATGTTGATTGTGAACAAGCTTGCCTAGGGCAAGGGTACCAATGTCTAAGCTTTCATATACAACTGAAGAGAGTGGCATATAGCTTCTTTTTTATTTACCATGCATCTACTAAATATTCACTAGTCCAAATCCCTGTTCATGAATCCACTTTCTTAGCTAAGCATTTTAGACTTATTTGCTGGTTGTCATTTGGCAGTGGTAGCACCACTGAAAAGGCAACTACTCACTTCAACTTTGTGCACGTCCTGGTCACTTCCCATACCTTTCCTGTGCTTATAATGTGGTTCTACCTTCCATTTTTTTTGTACCACATGTACTATGGCATGTGTAACTCCTGTCATTTTTAAGGAGCTTTCCTCACTTCCTGGACTTTCTTTCTGATTTCAGTACTGGGGCATTCATCACTGTCACTCATTCACTGCAGTCCTGGGGCATTTCTCAGTGTTGTGCATGCACTCTATTCTGATTTGTCTGCTCACCTGACATTCATTATGACTAAACCTCTGATCAATAGACCTCCTCCCTCTTATCACATGCCATTCCTGCTGCAGTCCTTCTTAGTTTGCCTGTGCTTCTCCTAAGCTGTAACTCCTTTCTGCCACACTTTTGTAGCTCTATCCTTTCCCAGCTATGATCATCTTCTTTGCCTTAAAGTGTAATACTGCCTCCTGCCTCCTTGACCCACCTATTTTGAGGTTACATTGCCCTCTACTCCATTTCTCTTCTTGAGTCTCCATTGCCATTTCTGTATCAATTTGCTTTTCCTAACCTTCCACAGCTGAGACTGTTGCTATTTTAGATCCTATTATGTCTACCTTATTTCCTAGTTATTTACATGTACTCCTTTTGTCTTTTTTATCTTTTTTCCTCAATCTGCGTTTTTGCAGAGAGTTGCATTTCTCCCTTCTTCCCCATTTCACTATATCATTCCAGGTCCTCTTATCTCCCCCACCTTCATCTGCCTGTAACTGACTAACATATGCTCTGAGTTTATCAAACTTTTTTTTTAGCTGAACTGCCTTAATGTATAACATTTTTGTCTTCCAGAAGGTTCTGTGTAATTCCCCTACTACCCCACAGGTTGCTAACCAACTCTGTCATATGACATCTAAAGCACCAATCCCTCTCCTTTTCTACAGCCCCTTTTCTCAGTATGTTCCTTTTCCACTTTATTCCCTTCTATTTTTAGCTATTTGTATAACTATGTGATGACAGATTCCTATCGATAGTTTCCTAGTCAGATATTGCTTCCTCCTACCTAACAGCTGCTTCTGGCTACTTTTGCTATACTAAATCCTTGATGTTCTCCCTTCTATTTGCATAATTATAGCAAGTATAGCAATCATAGCAAGTATAAAAAATACCTGTGAGCCATAGACTGAAGGTCTTCTGTGTTGTTTATTAAAATTATTTCTTTATTCATTTATTTAGTTATTTATTTTTGTTTCCAGGGGTAGAGCAGTGATCTCATTGGACCAATTTCAGGTTCAGTCTGCTTGTACAGAGATGCCAAATTAAGTCAACAAAGCAGTACAATCAGCTAGATATAAGATTCAATATGCAAGCAATGAATAGTAATTAATATATACATTTATTTATTTATTTATTTACTTATTGACATTTGATTACTGGAAAAGTCAGACTGGTTAGGTGCCCATTTTCAGCAGAGGCCCAGAGAGAAAATCTCCAAAGTATTACAAAATATTTTAAGAACAATACTTTTATAATCTTCAGAAGTAGCGTTGTAACCTCACAGCAAGCGGTTCTCCCGTTCGATTCTTGGCTTGGCCTGGGAGTGCCTTCTGTGTGGAGTCTGCATGTCCTCCCCACAGTTGAGTAGCGTTCGAAAGCCATGCGTGCGTAAATGAGCGTGCCTTCATTGAAGGTTAGGCGTCGAGCTGGCACCTCGGCGTTTCGTAAAAATCTACTGCCAATCATTAGTGGACCGGACCCCTTATTGGGAAAAAGCTGAAAGACAAGCAACAACAAGTTTTATAATCTTCAGAAATAATGCAAAAACATCAACACTTTAAATAATTATACCAAATTAGACATAACATAAAAACATTGGTTAAGAATGGATGCAGCTTACATGACAATGATTTAGTATTTAGAAAAATTTTCATAGGTTCATAGGTGTGTACAAGGCTAATGGCCCTGGAGCCTTTACAAGACTAGCCCATAGAAGTGCCCTGACATCATACATCCCAACGTTAGTTCCCAGTGCCTCTATCAAGTAGAGCCACTGGAGTGATCCCCGGGGTGAACTTTCTGTTACCCATCCACTCATCAATATTTCTCTTGAAGAGGATCAGTGAGGTGCTCTGCTTGACATGTATGGGAAGTCTATTCCAGAGCATGGGCAGTCTCTGGGTTATGAACCTGTCCCTCCAGCATGTTCTGTTGATTGTGGTAATGAGGTTGAGGTCTCTGGAGCGTGTGGTGCAGAGGGATTGGGATTTCTTTAGATGTAGCATTTCTAACAGAGCTGGGTCAGACATGGCTTTGTAATTCAAGCAGAGATCGCGTCTAAGAAGGCAATATGAGACAGAGAATAGCTGGAGTCTTTTGAGTCTGTTCATGTGCTAGACTCCTAGTTCAAACATACAAATCCAACTACTCAGCTAGGGACTCACTGTTTGCCAACTCTGTTGGAAAAGCATGGAACAGACTCCCAGCTGACTTGACCCTAGAACCCTCACTAACTCAATTAAAAAGCAAACTCAAGAAATACTTCAAAACTCATTGGTTATGTCCTTGCACTAACCCCGACTAGTGACCTCTCTATTTCTTAGTGTCTTACCTTCAACTACTTCTAACTTTTTTCTTCCACTCCATTTCAGGAAGGGTCAATTGTATAACTGCTGCTCAATGTATCTTAAACCTGAATGTAATGTTAAGTATATATAACTTTGAAAATAATAGTTTGCATGTTCTCCCTGTGTTCGCGTGGGTTTCCTCCGGGTACTCCGGTTTCCTCCCACATTCCAAAGACATGCATCTGGAGCATTTCTCCCCGGGCCTCCGCTGAAAACAGGCTCTGTGGAACCTAGTCGGACTTTCCCGGTCAACAAATGATAAATAAATAAATAAATAAATAAATAATGTTATGTTTTGTAAAGTGTTTCATAATAAGTTAGTACTATATGTGCTAAATGCTGGTATTGCTTATGACTATAGTGTCCTTGAAACTAGTATTTACTAAATGTTCAATGTCTATTATTATCTTGGAGCTTTTCTCCCTGGGCCTCTGCTGAAAATGGACATATATCTAGTTGGACTATCCCGGTCAACAAATGTAAAATAAAATAAATAAATAAATAAATAAATAAATAAATAAATAAATAAATAAATAAGTAAGTAAAATGTAAGACATGTTTAATGCCTAGGATCCTCTTCGTGAGGTACTTCTGTGGCTTCTCCAGCTGTTGCAGGTGTCTAGTGAGGTACATCCAAATGGGGCATTGTACTCGATGATTGGCCTAATGAGGGAAGAGTAGAGAGAGACGATGACCTCTTTCTTCCTGGATGCAAAACCCTTGGTAATGAGATGTGCCACACAGAAGGACTTTCTGACCACAGTGACAATGTGGTTATCGAAGGAGAGGTTGCTGTCAACCTGTGTCCCCAGATCTCTTATAATGCCATCAGTGTTCAGTGGGCTCCCATCAATGTGGTAATTAGTGGGAACTGAGTTTTAACAATGATGATGCATTTTTGGCATTAAGCTTAAAGCCATGGTTTTGACACCAGTCATTGGTCTCAGTGAGGCCTTTCTGTAGGATGTCTGCATCACTTGGGGAGTTAATAATGGCTCCCAGCTTGCATTCATTCTGAACTTGGTAAGCCAGAGTCCCTTTGTGTTGGGCTGGACTTCTGAGAAGTAGATGCTGAACAGGAGAGGACCCAGGACCGATCACTGTGGGACTCCACTCGTGACTGGTCGGCAGTCTTTCTTGGAATTCACTACTTTCACAATGTGTGTTCTATCTGTGAGCCAATTTGCAACCCACCTAGTGATATAGGGGTTGATGCCTAGTTTGGTGAGTTTATCAATAATTCCTGAGTGAGGAATGGTATCAAAGGCCTTGACCAGATCGAGGTAGGCTATATGCCCTACCTTCATCCACAGCCCAAGTGACTGACTCAAAGATGTCAACCAGGTTGAGCAGGCATGACCTCCCTTTCACAAAGCCAAACAGCGTGGGGTCCAGAGTTTGGAGATTTTCTATATCTTTGTAAATCAGGTCCATGATGATGCACTCCATAGCTTTACATATCAGACTCATCAGGCTAATGGCACGATAATTCCCAGGGTCTGTAGTTGTTCCCTCTTTATGGAGAGGGATGACTGTAGCAGTGAGTCATTCGGTAGGGACAAAGCCTGAGATGTGGCTGTGACTGAACAGGGCACGCAGATGTCATGCAAGTTTGCTTTGTAGTTCATGTAGAACACAGCCAGGGATATTATCGGGTCCCATGGAAGCTGTATTCTTGGCCTTGGACAATTCAGCTTTAATCTGTGCTGCAGTAATGCTGGGTGCCTGGCATTCTTCCAGTATTGTGATTGGTCCTTTGGGCGGGAGAGCGGGATAAAGTTGCCACAGAATCTGTCAGCCAGTATGCTGGCAATATCTGTTGGCTCAGTATAGGAGGTATCATTGTGCAGTTACTCAGAACAAATCTGGGTATTGCCATGTAGGTTCTTGATATAACTATAGAAGGCTTTGTGATTGTTTTGGTGTCAGCCACAATTCTGCCTTAATAGCAGGTTTTAGAGGATTTGATGAGGGATCTCAACTTTTTGTTGAGGCTAACAAGGGAGCTTTTTCATTCTTGGGTCTTCACCTTTTTCTGCAACAGTTTTTTCCTTCTGTTGTAGAGTTTATTAATGACTGGGGATCACCAGATTGGTTTCCTTTTTTTGTAGGAGAGCATCTTGTTTCTGTTGGGTATGGCTAGTTCCATGCATTTATGTACATGTTCGTACAGTGCATTAGTGTATGATTTGGCAGTCATGCAGCTATGGGTGCCATAAAGTTAGCCACCTCTGTTTTTAGGAGCCAAAGTCAACTTTAGAGAAGTTTTTCAAGGTGGTTACCTTTGTAAGGGGTGTAGGTGAGATGTGGATTTCCATGGTGATTTGTTTATGGTCGGATCTGACCAGGGAGAGATTGATTATTGGTGTAGAGTAATAACCAGGTCAAGGATGTTGTTTCCTCTAGTGGGGGTCAGAATGAGCTGTTCCAGGGCATTGGAACTGATGAAGTTCAGGAAGTGTTGGGCCAGGGCATTGGTGCTTAAGTAGTTTTCCCAGTTGATGGAGAGGTAGTTGAAGTCTCCTAGTATGAAAGTGTTGGGTTGGACCTTGATAGATTCCAGGGTGCTTAGGAATGTGGAGTGAGAGTCTTGGGACATGGTTGGGGTCCTATAGCAGGCTATGACCTGGATCTCCATCTTACCCAATGTTAGTTGTACCTGAAGTATCTCAGATGCGTTATGCTGGGCTACTAGTCTGGAGGTGTGCATATATTTTATGAATATGAAGACACCATCGCCTTTGGAGCTTCAGTCCATGTTTTGGGGCCGAAAAGTGTGGAATGAGTTATAGCCTGGTACTGCAATGGTGCTTTCTGCCTCTTTAAACCAGGTCTCTGTTACAGCACAAATGTTGATGTTTTCCATTTTGAGGAGTGCTTTGAGTGAGTGCATCTTGAGATTTAGACTTCTAGTGTTGAACAGCATGACCCTCAGATTGCATTTATTTATAGCTGTTACAATGGTAATTTGGTCTTTGGAACACTGCCTAAAAAAGGCACTATAGTGCAAGAGCCTTAGCCAGTACCCGGAAACCCAGGGGTGACAGATGCAGGCCATCTCCGGCAAAACGTTGAGGTCTGTCAATCATGTCATCCCAAGCAGACACTGGATCCCCTTAGAATGACACCAGAAACTTAGCCAGTTGTTGAAGTCAATCATTTTTTGTTTGTACTGTGGTATCATTCTGGATGATGGTTAGGATACTGCTCAGGGCTAGTGTCATACCTGCCTGGGCCACATAATCCAAGAGCTCCACCATGTCTCTTTTCATGTAGTCCAAGGAGATGCATCTCAGGTCATTCACACCCATATGGACAATGACAGTCATACCTGTACTTGTTGTGGAGTGACCTGAATGCGTGTGTTATGTGTTGGATTCTGGCACCTGATAAACAGCTGACTGTTACCTTCTCCTTATTCAACCTAGTGAGTGGGACATCTGTGTGCCTCACTATTGAGTCACCTATGATTAGTGTATTGGGCAAGGTTTTTAGCCTTAGGGGCTTAGGTTTAGGGGCACACTGTGGAGGTGAGCTATGTGTCCTGTGGTTTGTGCTGTGTTGTTGTGGTCGAGTGCATTTCTGTCTTGGAGGTGTCTTCTGTTTGGGTGAATTTCTATTGAGACCCTTCATGAAGGTGAGTGTGTGGTTTGTGTTTTTATGTGAGAGCTGTGATAGTGGGTGTTCTGGAGGGCTATGTGTTCCATGTGGTGTGGTACAGGTGTTGACCTTCTCCTCTTGACCAGCTAGTCCGGTCTTGGCTGGAGAGTGCATATCTTTCAGTTTGGTGATATGTGCATCTTTCACAAGTCTGAGTGTTGGGATATAAGAGGAGAGGGCTGTCTGTGTACATGAGGCAGTTGCTACACTGCCTTTAAATGCCCAAGTGCACCAGGTTAATAGGAGAATGCACAGGGAACTGCCCTTTAATCATGCCAGGAGGGGTGGTCATAACTACTAAGTACTGGAGCTATTTCCGTAAAGAACGACTAGTGCTGATGGCACTGAGGTGTGCTATAATAACTGCTACAAAAACCTGTTGAAGTACAAAGTGATTAGGCTATTTGAAGAGCAAGAGAGAAAGAACTAGCAAGATCTAAGGGAAAAACTGAAGAGCAGACTTTCTGGCACTTGTAATAGTTTACCTCAGCTCAGTGCTGCTGAGCAGCTTAAACAAGCGCAAACTCGTGCAAATGTAGACTTTTAAACCAGAAAGTTGAAAGGGATGGAAAAACTGCCTATTAGCCACTTTATATAGAAATTAAAGGTAAGCTAGTATAATACAAATACAAACTGCAATATGAAATGTGAGAAAAAACAGGGTTATGGTATATTTAGAAAGAATGTCAGAAAAAGAAATAGATTGAAGTAAGGCGGTGAGGGAACAAAGGAGAGTAGGGAGGGGTGAAGTGTGAAGAGGTACATGTTCATATTTAGCAGTATAGTTTATCCTGGGATTGAATAAGAATATAGCCATATTTTGGCTGGGAAGTCTTTCAGAATGGTTTTAAAGGACTGGAGATATGGTATTGACCAGATGAATGGTCGGTTGCAGTGTTAGAAAATTAACTTTTCTGAATTTGTTGCTGTTTAATTGCACTAGATCATGGTACAGTGGGGACTGGGAATATACCCTTTTTCCACTGTATTGTGGTGTTGAAGATGGTGTAAATAATTAGCAGGGAGTATGGGGGGTGCAGGGGGCTTGTTCCCCTGAAAAAATATAGATTGTATTTTTTTAATCACTGTGATTCGATTTTATGTGTATTCAAATCTTTGTGACAGTTTTAGCAATAATAGAGGAGTGTGAAGTTTTAATACTCAGACATCTGTTTTAGACTTGCATATATACCTACAGTGAAGATATATAGTGAACAAAAGTTGCTGACATGACATTATGATAATAAATTATTTGTAATGTATACTACATACTGAAACCTGTAGAAGAGAAACATTACCTTGTTGGAGCTAATATTTATTTATTTAACATTTATTGACCGAGAAAGACCAACTAGGACAGAGCCTATTTTCCAGTGGAGGCCTGCTGAGAAATGCTCCAGATGCATGTTTTTGGAATGCAGGAGGAAACTGGAGCAGCCAGAGAAGTCCCACGTGAACAAAGGGACAACATGCAGACTCTAACAGAAGGCATCCCAGCTGAGAATTGAATCAGAGAACCTCTTACTGTGAATCAATTGTGGAGGACAAATGACAGTCAGAAGCAGCAGTCCAACTCCATTTATTGTATAGTACCAGCTGCAATAAAAACAAACTTGATAAAAAAGCATAGGTTAAGCGCTTTCATCCCAAAAGTACTCAGGACTTCCTGAGAACACTGAATGAACAAACGCCAATCCTAAAATACTTGTTTAATCAATCAATTACATAATTAACCAATTAGACAATTTAACAACTATTTTCAAATAATGAAATAAATGTTGCGTATAGACAAATTGATTTGTTGTTAGAAGACATGTTACTTCAGGGTCAGATAGATGAGAATGATTATTTGTATTTAAAGAATGACCATCCAGTAGTGTCAAATATATTTGGGATCCTGAAAATACATAAGGGGTTAAACAATCCCAAATTTAGACCTATTGTTGATGGTAAAAGGGCAAAAACCTGTTTTATTGGAAGATATTTGGATTTCCATTTGAAAAAAAATGTTTACAGTTCTTTCCTTATATATAGGATTCCTGGCAATTCTTAGATACCATCAATGGTGTGATATATAATGAAAATGTTTTTGGTAACCATTGATGTGTGTAATTTATTTTCTGTCATCCCACAGGACATAGGGTTGGCATGGTTAGAGACGAAGTTACATGAAACTAGTCAGTATGAACAGGACTTCATCAATGTATTAATTACCTCGATGGATGTAGTGTTAAAAAATAATTACTTGTTCTTCGAAGGGCAATATTACAAACAAGTTACTGGAGTGGCAATGAGGGTGGCATGTGCCCCCATTTTTGTGAATTATGTGATGCCCTTTTGGGAGAAGGAGTATATATTTAAAAGTGAATATCAAAGCAACATCCAGTATTTTACAAGGTACCTGGATGACATGTTTTTAATATGGACAGGCCCTGAAGAGAGGTTACTAGAATTTTTAGAACACATCATTAACATGGTGGATTTTTTTAAGTTCACACATGAATATAGTAAGGACCATGTTACATATTTGTACATTGATTTAAGAATAGACAACGAAAGCAAATGTTTGATTTCAATAATTTACAGGAAACCAGTGTTTTCTAATTCTTATCTTGATTATATGAGTTGGCACCGTGACCATCAAAAAAGTCCACAGTAAAAGGACAACTGGTCAGAGCAGTCAAAATGGTGACCCTGGACAATGAATTTTTGGAGAAGATACAGTTGATTTGCAACATGTTTTGTAAGAGGGGTTATCTATTACCCTTGATAGAAAAATATCAGACAGGAAGTGATAACAAAAAGACAACAAGAAATATATAAGCCTTATTTAATGGTTATAATACTGCTATTTTGGGGTCTCAAAATGTTGTAAGAGAAAATAATCAGAAAAAAGACATGGCTAGAAGTTTTATATCCACTTTCAATACAGACCCCAAAAGAATAGCAGCAATTATTAGAGAGAATTGGGACATTTTACAAATTGATAAAGATCCAGTAAAAGTATCGGGTGATGAACCTAAACTTGTGTACAGAAGAGATAGGTCTTTTAAAACATCCTGGAATCCAGTACTTATAGCTTAGGGGATAGTTCAAAAATAATGATGATACTGGTAATTTCAAGTGTGGCATGTGCTCTCAATGTTCCACATTTTGGATTGTGGCAGTAAGTTTAGTTTAAATGGCATGGACATTCATATTAAGGGTCATTTTAACTGCCAAAGCAAAGATGTGGTATATATGGCTAAATGTTTAGAATGTCCTGTATTCTACATTGGTAAGACCTGTAGACAGTTTAAAGAGAGAATTTATGAACATTTATCCGATATAAAAAATAAAAAATGACCAATGCATTATATAGACCATACATAATAATAATGAGCATGTTTTTGTTTTTTTAATTGTGTAACAAATTATCCAGGATATACAAGGCTTTGTTGTTGATGAGAATTTGAGTATTTGTGAATTGAAGTGGCAGTTAAGACTTAATGCCACTAAATATCCTGGGATTAATGAAAACATCAGAATTAATAGTGTATTAAAATTTTAAAATATTTTAAGGTAATGATATTATGTAATAGTTATTTTAGTCATTTTTAAGTGCAGTTTGGAAGTTTTAAGTTTTATAATAGTTTGTCAGTCATTAAAAATAATTGTTAAATTGTCTGATTGGTTAATTATGTAATTGTTTGATTAAGCAAATATTTTAGGGTTGGGGTTTGTTCAGTGTTCTGAGGAAGACCTGAATAGTTTTGGGATGAACACACTTAACCTATGCTTTTTTTATCAAGTTTGTTTTTATTGCAGCTGGTACTATACAATAAACAGAGTTGGATTGCTACTTCTGACTGTCATTTGTCCTCTACAACCGGTTCCTAGTTTATTTACCTCTTACTGTGAGGTGGCAACATCAGCCGCTACACCACTGCACCACCCTATACTTTCTGTGACCACAGTTCAGTCTAAATTTAAGAAAGTTAGGAGATGTGTCCCAGGACCGAAGCATTTATGCTTGCTTTGTCTGAAGAGGTATACTATCGGTTGTGGCCTGAAGTTAGAATAATTAGTGAGATCTTTTAAGTGCTTAGGTGGAGATTGCCAAAGTCTGTGGACTAACAGGGAGAGGCTGTCATTAGTATATTGCAGTTTTTTCCTAGGTATTTGGAATACAGGCCCATTTTGACAAATGGATCTGAGAGTATAGGCTCATGTGGTTGTTACCACTTTTGCAGCAAGTGGTGTATTTGTGTCAGTCTGTAAGAGTTTGAAAAGAAGTGACTCTAGCAAGAGCTCAACTCATTGTTTGACTGGAAGCCAATTAGCTTTTGAAATGGAGATGAAGTGGTGCTCAGAAGCAGACAAGTCTGTGTTAAACTGACATACTTTGTTGGAAAGTGATTGTAAGGCTGCTATGCTTATTCTAGAAGTTACAGCCATTAGAAGAAATCCATATTCCAGTGGGGTAAAGAGGATATGAGGATAGTTTGTTATGACAAGTGAATATTTATGGTAATCAACAATCTTGATAGCTTCATGGTCTATTTACTGGATTGTCCATTTACATCATAGCTGAAGAATACTGAAACCTATTGCAGAATTGGAGTATTAAGCTGTGACAGATCCAGGCTTCACTTCTTACTGGGACAAGGTATGTGCACAGAAGCTGGTAGTGGACATGAAAACTATATATATATATATATATATATATATATATATATATATATATATATATATGTACATTCATACATATATGTATATATATATATATATATATATATATATATATATATATATATATAAGTATTTGTATATGTACACACACACACACACACACACACACACACACACACACACACACACACACACACACACACACACACACACACACAGACACACACACTGTCTCCCTCAGTATTAGACAACTGAAGTGTACCTTTTTTTAATGGAATGGAGTCCTGAAACCCAATGAAATATTACAATGACTGTCTCAGAATAATATGCTATGACCCACAACTACTATAAAATGTACTTAGCTGGTGATTTTTTTAAATGTTATTTAAAACAATTTTTTAACCAGGTAAGCCCATTGAAGCAAATGTTCCTTTTCAGAGGTGACACAGGAGCACTGTCTGGTTAAGTGTCTTGCTCAGAGTTATACAGTAAGCAAATGAAGGCAGAAGCAGTCAAACTCTATACTCCTAACTACAGAAAGAAGCTCATTAACAGCTCAAATCTTTAATCTTCTGTACTGTCAGGCACACTGATTATAGGCCTAATGATTCAAAGATTCTGTTTTACCAGACTGTCCAACAAGTCCTACACACTGTTACACTTGGCCTTCCTTGATCTAGATGTATGCATACATGCAACCTTCATCCTTCTTTTTGTAACTCTTCCACCCCTTCATAAGCACCCCACTGATGCCAATAACAAATAATTAACTTACCACTCCCAACAGACAACTGCAAAATAACTGATGCAATTTGGCTTTAGTTAAAAATGGCCACTAAATTTAAATCATTCACTTTTCATAAATTTTCACAGTTATTTGGTATCCTCAATATAGCCTGTCACAAGACAACAAACAACTAAACAAGAGAAGCTTTATGTATTCAAAATTCAAAATGTAGGCTCCACCCTTGATGATAAAAATTCACATGACAACCTTTGCATAAGTACACTACCAGCAGGAGCTCATGAAGGCTGGGACCTCGGATTGTTGCTGTTCACACAATTTAGTAACTTCCTAAATCCAACATAAATATCTATTTTATATTCAGATTACCTGTTCTTTAGAACTGGTCCTTCACTCTCCAGAGTATATTTTTCAGCTGAAGATATTTAATAAGATTTGCACATTTCTCTCTCTTGATCTTCCATGAGCTATTCTAACAAATACAGGAGGAAGTTTGGGAATATAAAACAGATGAGCTCCAGACTGACATAACATTAAGAGAAGACAAATGTTCCTGTTAATCCAGACTCAAATGACCCATGTAGACCACACCAACAATTTAGAGTTGCAATACAAAAAGAGACTGGGTTAAGGGAATGGTGGGTTTATATTTTCAAGGTATGTACTGGCGTTTATACCACCATCAAGAAACATATACTTTTCTTTCTCGGTGAGGCTATGCCTTGATCTACATTTACTTATGTTTGCAAATCTTATAGATAGGCCAGTCCAAACTGATCTTTCTTAAACTATGACGAGCCATGAGGCAAACAGAACTACAGACAACCAGGTAAGTCAATCTAATGTACACGTAAAACACTACTATACACATAAAATACTATTATACAATGTTTAGCTGATATACGAAGTATAAAATGAGCATAAAGGAAGACAGATTAGTTTATGGGGTTCAAACACAGAATGCAGAAAGACTGAAGTCACAGGGGTTCAAACACAGAATGCAGAAAGACTAAAGTCAAAAGGTCATATGTGGAAAACTTGGCAGCTTACATGGCTAAAACATAAAATATTGAATAAGTTAGTGAGTAAAACATAATGAAACACTATAGACATTAGTCTATTACTTTGCTACACTATAAAACTTGGCAACCTGAGATTGTAATCTGCACCAGCTTCTGTATCCTTGTTCAGGTTTAAACTGGACAAAGTTTAAGCCTACCAAGTGCACTTCCCTGAAATGCACCACATCAATCATTGTTTTCAATTCAGAATCACTACCAGTGAAACTTCTATTAGAGTGTTAGCAGTTATAAGTTGTGGGGACTTTCTGGGACTTTCATTCTTGTCTGAGGTTGTTCATTCTTGGAATTAGTATACATAAGTAAAAAGGCTGTCACAGGTATTTCTCTAGTATGAAAGGTGCAGATAGATGCGCTTTCCTTCATGAAAAAGTGTTTCTTTTTTATCTGGTTGATGCTTGTTTAAATGCTTTGTTTTGTCTGTCTGAAGCTTCAACCAAGGTGAATACTTCCAGATGTAATGGACCCATCTCCTCTAATATAATGTACTGTAATGATACCAAAACCATGTTTGCCCATAACAGTAACCTAAAAACCAAGAAACATGCACAAATTGTACAAAATATGCCATTAAACAAAACCAATTAAAAAGTTAATATGGACTCTCTCTCTCTCTCTATATATATATATATATATATATATCACTCATAATATGTCTCAAATGGAAAGTGCTATAGGGATTATGGGAAAAATGAAGCAGTATAAAGAAAGAACAGACTCCATGAAGCCACAAGAAAGTAAACTAATGCACCAAACTGCCCATTGGCACAGAAAATAATCAACAGAATTAATAGAAGCTGACAAGTATTGTATCTTTTATTACATGAAAGAGACAACAAGACTATGAGTCAGGAATGTCACCTCTGAAGTTGTCCAAAAACAGCAAAATAAGCAGTGATACTCAGAACAAAGAAAAAATCTATAAAAATATCTTACTTTACAAAAATTGAAGAAGAATACTCATTGATGTCTGAACAACTCCATTTGAATCATGGAAAACTCAAGAGTGAAAATGGGTACAAAGATGGCACCTTAATAATGGATGCAACAACAACTACTGATACCTTTAACTTCTTAACTGCTGAGCATTTTCAGAAGGTCTGCCCCAAAAATAAGTTTGTTTTTGGCTGTTTTTCCTCATTGATTTAAAAAATGTTATTGCCAAAATGACTCAACATTTATTCGTGAAACTTTCACATAATATTAATGGCTTAATTATCTATAAAACATAAATGAACTGGGTTCCTACCCTTAAAGAGGACAACGGAGCAGTTGTATGATGAATTTTAATGATAGTAAAAATATAGTTATCAAACTAGCAGACAAGGGTGGAGGTATGCTGATTTTAGATGCTCACTATTATAATTTAAAAGTGTCCAAAATACTTAATAGTGATGATTATGATGTTATTGCAACACATAATTCCTAATTTTAATAGACATATATATGATATGCACTTTAATGGACAAATATCATTATAACTACTTAGTTTTTTTCACGTACCAGCACCTAGAATACTATTTATATATGGTATTCCTAAAATTCATAAGTCTCTTTTAAATCCACCTTTAAGACCAATCGTTTCAGCCAATGGCTGGATAATGGAACCCATTTCTCATGTTTTGGAATCTAAACTTAAATTAGCTCTTGGTTATTCTAAAACAATAGTGAAGGATACATCACATTTTTTGGAAAATTTATATGCATGCTGTAATAGCAATGATGTAGCTGATAGTTATTTTGTAACTCTGGATGTAGATGCTTTGTTCACATCCATGCCTAATGAATTAGGCACTGACTTCCTTAGAGAATTTGTAATATTTCATAACAGTTAGTTATGTACTCACCATAACGATCGATGTATGTGGTCCATCTCACCTACATTCATTACTGATGGGTTTGGAGCCGACAGTCGGCTCCGACTCAGCCGACTGTTTTCTAGCACAAAGTCTCTGATTGGCTGGGCTAACTGGTATCCCAGGATGCACCTCTTCCAAACCCCCAGATCTTGTTTGCATACCTCGTAATCACTCCACATACACCAACCTCACTAAGAGGAATATCATCTATCAGGAAGAGGGAATAAACCAATTCTGAAGGGTCTCAGAGCAATTTTCCTCCAAATCCTTCAGGCAGGGGGCAGGTGGGAGGGTACGTAAGAATGTAGGCGAGATGGACCACATACATCGATCATTATGGTGAGTACATAACTAACTGATGTTATGTGGTCCTATCTCACCTACATTCATTACTGATGGGACAGCGTCCCTAGTGCCTCTAACCCGGGAGGCTCATAGGAAAATACTCCTGAGAACCGTGGAACCAAATGAAGCCCGGCCTCTAGATGTCACGTCCAGCTTGTAATGAGAGATAAAGGTGTGATGAGAAGCCCATGTGGCCGCTGCACAAATGTCATAAAAGGAAAGCCTGGCATGATATGCTTTTGAAGTCGAGACCACCCTAGTGGAATGAGCCTTGACTGGGAAAGGTAAGTTTCTGCCTGCTGATGAGTAAACAAAGGTAATGCAATCCTTAATCCACCTGGAAATTGTGCACTTGGAAACAGAGCTACCCGTTCTATTCTCCGAAAAAGAGACAAACAATTGATCTGATTTTCTTAACTGTTTCATCCTGTGTAAATAGAATCTTAGTTGTCTATGCACATCCAATTGATGAAATTTGAACTCCGCCTTGTTGGAGAAGTTGGGAAAAAACACAGGTAACTCAATGGATTGGTGGAGGTTAACTGTAGACAACACCTTAGGGAGGAAGGACGGATTAAGTCTCAGGGAAACCCTGTCCTTATGGAATACCAAATATGGGGGTCTAATGGACAATGCTTAAAGTTCTGATACTCTTCTAGCCGAGGTGTTGGCCACTAAGAAAGCAGTCTTCCAGGACAAGAATTTTAGTTCACAAGTGGCAGCCGGCTCAAAGGGTGGAGAAGTGATGGCTTGCAATACTAAATTTAAATCCCATGGCATGACGGGTGCTGACACAGGAGGACGCAGTAACCAGGCACCTTTCAAAAAGGCCTTGTAAAGTTTATGGCCCATAAGAGCGGGCTCATAGGACACATGGAAGTTAGAAATGGCCGCCAGCTGCACTTCAGTGGTCGAGGGAGCAGAACCTTGTTGGAAGAGCATAGCTAAAAATTCTAAGACCGCCGAGATAGGGGCTGTGAAAGGGTCCAGGCCTTGAGACTGAGCCCAGATGGAGAATTTCTTCCATTTGCTAGAGTAAATCCTTCTGGTGGAGGACTTGTGAGACGAAAGGATATGCACCACCTCAGGTGAAAAGGAATGTAGTCTAACTATTGATGGAAGTGGAGCAGCCAGGCTGTCAACCTGAGGGACTGTAGGGAGGGGTAGAGCTGTCCCGACATATGAGTCAAAAGGTCTGGCACTGGGTCCAGAGTCCAAGGACCGTCCACTGTGTACCATTGAAGGAAGGGGAACCAGACCTGGTGGGGCCAGTGTGGGGCAATCAGAATCATCTTGCTTCCCAAATGAATGGCTTTCTGAATCACTCTTGGTAACAGAGGAAACAGGGGAAAGACATAGAGCAGACCAGAAGGCCAACCGTGGACTAGAGTCCCTGGGTGACTCCCCCTGTGGGGAGATCAGAGTGAAGTAGTTGCTGCATTTGGCATTGAGGGGACTGGCAAAGAGATCACAGCAAGGCTGACCCCACCTGCTGAAGATCCGAGTGGCAACTCGGTTGTTCAGGGACCACTTGTAAGGCATCAGAATAGCTCTGCTTAGCCTGTCTGCTATCACGTTGGATTTTCCCGGAATGTGGGTTGCCACTAGAAACCGTTGGGAAGACACTGCCCAATTCCACACTCTCATTGCTTCTCTGCAAAGGGGGTAAGACTTGGTTCCCCCTTGCTTGTTCAGGTACCAAACAACTGACGTGCTGTCTGAGTGAATAGCAATTGTTCCCCGGGGAAGAGAGCTCTGAAGTGCTTGCAACGCTAATAGCACTGCTCTCATCTCCAGGACATTGATGTGTACGTGTACCTCGTGATCCTGCCAAGTGCCTTGGACCGTTCTGTCCAGATAATGCCCCCCACCCTATCTGGGAAGCGTTCATGGTCACTGTGGCAGCAGGAGAGAGGGGGAGTAGATTCCTCCCCTTGTCCAGGTTGGAGGAACATAGCCACCAATGGAGATCCTGCCTGCAATGCTCTGTGAGGAGAATTGGGTGAAAGAGGGGTAATTTTTGATAGGACCACTGGCAGCAAGGCAGATTTTTCCCAGTTTAGTGTAATTCCTAACCTTTGACAAAGGTTTATGGTAGCCTCCCTGGCTTGGATGAGGAGATGCCTGGTGGGGGCGGTAAGGAGCCAATTGTCCAGGTAAGGAAACACCTGGAATCCTAGACGTCTCATGTGAGCTGTCACCACTGCCAAGCACTTGGTAAACACCCTGGGGGCTGTGGTGAGACCAAAGGGCAGGGCTCAAAACTGGAAATGACTGGCTCCCAGGCAGAAGCATAAATGATTCCTGGATGCCTTGTTTATCTTGATGTGATAATAGGCATCCTTGAGGTCGATGGAGCACATCCATACTCCCTCTCCCAACAATAGGAAGATGGATTGAAGAGTGACCATTCAGAATTTGGACTTCAGGACATAGTGATTCAATTGGCTGAGATCCAGGATGGGTCTCATGTCCCCTGTTTTTTTCGGCACCAAAAAGAGTCTTGAGTAAGTTCCTGATCCAATCTGGTCTGAGGGGACTGGTTGGATGACTCCTTTTCTTAGCAGCTTTGATATCTCTAGCGCTACTTGATCCCTTTGACTGGGTGGAACATCCGGGATTTTTTTGATTAAGGGAGGGGGTGAAGCAAAGGGAATGTTGTAACCTCCGGTGATTATTCAAAGCACCCATCGAACCTGAGTGACGCTCTCTCAGGCTTGAAGATGCCTCAAAAAATGACCCCTGACTGGCTCCAGAGCAGCACAGTCGGGCGATCCCTCAGGGATGCTGATAGGAAGATCCGTGAAAGGAGTTGCATTCTCCCAGATTGCGGGGGCCTCCTCTGCCCCTAGGGCGGCGTCTTCCAGAATAATTCCCCCCACCTCTGCCTCTGGAGGGGGGCTCACCATGAGTGGCTGGGAAAGACTTTTGTGATTTCTTGAACCACATCTTCCCTCCTCTCTGAGCCTTGGGATAAGGCCTAGAGGGAAGAGAAAAATGGGCCCCTATGGCAGATAAAGTCTTACCCTCCTGTTCACATCTGGTGAGAGTCTCTTTCACTTTGGGTCCAAAAAGAGAGGACCCATCGAAGGGGGCGTCCATGAAGGAAGACTTGAAGGCCTCCGCGGAGTGACATAGGCGCATCCAGGCTTGCCTCCTAAGAGCCAAGCCTGAGCTAGCTGCCCTACTCGCCCCTTCGGCTGCATAGGATATGAGCCTCATGGACGAGTTGACAATGGAACCAAGGGTAGACAACTGGGTGTTAACAGTCTGCGCTACCGCCTCAGGCATGTTACCCGTCAAGGTATCTCCCAACTCTTTGAGGAGATCTCTCTGGAGCCGAGTAAAGTGACAAAGGTAATTCAGAGACTGCAGTGTAAAGGTCGCTGAAGACAGGGTATGCTTCCCATAGCGATCCATACTCCTGGACTCCTTGTTAGGAGGATGGACGGAGGAAGAAGCCTCTGCAACTTCTTGCTGAGTGGCTGATGCCACCACCATGGCATCTACAGGGACCCCTTTTGTCAAAAACTCTTTCCCCGGGGGAGCAGACAGGAACTTATTAGGATGACTGGGCACTGGTTCCATGGAATCAGGGTGCTCCCACACCCTTTGACAAATCAGGTCTAATAGTTCGTCGAAGGGTGGAGACACCCAGGAGGCAGAAGGTTGAGCTCTGAAGGCCTTGAGGAATACCGACTCCTCCTCAGAGGGGGGCTTGGAAGGCCAGTTGCCTCTCTGCCTCAAAATCTCCAGGATGTCGGAGAAGGAGACATCATCGGAGGATGACTTAGGGGACCCCTCTGCATCCTTGAGGTTGGTATCTGAGGTGATGGACTCGTCTTGGGAGTCTATGTGCTTCCTCTTGCAGAACTTCTTCCTGGGAGGCTCCTCAGGCACAGATTCTGAGGGGCCCTCAAAATCTGGAGACCGCTCATGGGGGTGTCCTCAGGTCTTCGAGCTCCACTGTCCACTGATAGAGGGGCATCAGAGGCTCTAGCCGGGGTGTATGGGGACGGAGTGGCCAATCCAAGTGATGTCACTGACGACCTGGCCAGTGCGCTCCTCATGGCCTTGAAAGTGGGTCCCCCCGAATCCGAGGACTGACCCATCTCCAAGACTACAACCGGAGTCGGGATCCCCCTAGCCGAAGCGCTGAGAGGGAGACTCGGGGCCGATGGAAGTCCCGATGTATCCCCCTTGGGCCCGACCGAGGAAACCCGAGTGCCGAAACCAGATGACGGAACCAAAATGGTTGGAGCTGACGACGGCTTCGATAAACCCGCCAGGGGTACCAGAGCCAGCGTAAGGACATTACTCGGCACCGAACACTCCAGCTCCGATGACACAATGCTCAGAGGAGGAATCATCAGTACCGGCAAGGGAATAGGCTCCGGAGCCGACTGGGTCGGAGCCGAAAACAATTTGGCTAACACCGGCGACTGAAGGAGCCTCTGAACCACCCTATCCACGTCCAAATCGGATAACCTAGAGGATTTGGAGGCAACTGAAGGAGATGAGGATCTCCTGCCTATTGATTCCTGTGTAACACTGGGTGACCGGCTCCGAATCGGCTCCAAAATGATCGGAGCCGAGGTCGACTCCAGTATCACCAATACCTCCTGCGGCCCTGAAGACAATGGAGCCGAGGAAGCAGAATCTGAAACAGAGATCCTATCCTGTGGCTCTGAAGCCAACAAAGCCAAGGAAGTAGTAACTATCTTCACAATCTTCCCCGGGGGCTCCGAGGAACTAGATGGAGCCGGAGATTGTTTCTTAGTTCTGGTGGATTTGGATCTGCCAACAGAAGAAGCAGACTCTATATCCTCTTCAAAAGAGGGCTTGACCAGGCCTTTCAAAATCAGTTTATTTTTTCTTTCCTGCAGTACCCTAGAACTGAAGGAATGGCAGACACTGCAGGATTCTTGTAAATGAATCGAGCCAAGGCAATAAACACAGATGGCATGCCCATCTGTGATAGACATTTTATAGGCACACTTTGAGCATTTTTTAAACCCGGAGGGTTTATGCTCCTTTTGCTCTTTAGACATATCCAACAAATTACAAACACTCAACACAACTATAGGAAGGTGGGATACACTACAGGAACTCTAATTTAAATGCTCCTAGGGATCAATGAGAGAAAACACTGATAACAAGATGAAGGAGAGGACTAGGTCCCTCTAAATTAAACGGGCCTAGCCCACCAAACAAAGGGAAACCACACACACTCTCCACAAAACTACAACAAGCCCAAAACACACACAAACACAATATAGCTATGAAAATAGCTTTTGTTTCACAGAAAGGTATAAAAACTTTAGAAAGTTTTAGTCAAAAAAGGTACTTAGCCACAGCCAAGCTCGAGACCATGTCTTAACTCAACGAGCGGCAAACGAGATCTGAAGGTTTGGGAGAGGTACGTCCTGGGATACCAGTTAGCCCAGCCAATCAGAGACTTTGTGCTAGAAAATAGTCGGCCGAGTCGGAGCCGATTGTCAGCTCCGAACCCATCAGTAATGAATGTAGGCGAGATAGGACCACATATCCTTTTTTCAGCAACAGAGACCAAAACAGTTTGTGCCTTAATGGACTTGGTTTTAAATAATAATGTATTTTTGTTTCATGAGACACTATATAAACAGAATAAAAGAGTGGCCATGGGTACATCCATGGCAAATAGTTATGTTAATTTAGTGGTTAATAACCGGTAAATTACATACGTTTTTAATCCATCTCAAAATAATTATGTTAATAACTTATCTTTTTATGGACGTTTTGTTGATGATCTGTTTTTAATATGGAATGGCCCTCTCACATCTTTTCATTTTTTTTAGACTATTTACACTCTACTACATATTTTTTACATTTTAAATCTAATATGCACTTTACTCAGATAGACATTTTAGATGTTAGACTGTATAAAAATCTTGCAGGACCCATTGAAACTACTCTTTTTTAAAAAGAATGTTAAAAAGAATACTTATTTACATAGACAAATCATGCATCCCCCACATATATTTAACAATATAATGAAAAATCAATTTACTCGGGTAGTTAAACTAAATACTTCTTCTTCTTTTGGCTTTTCCCAGTTAGGGGTCACCACAGTGGATAATCTGTCCGTTCATAATTGGCAGTGGAGTTTTACGGTGTCGAGTTGCCAGCCCGGCACCCAACCTTCCACAGAAGGCACACACATGCACAAACTCACACCCAGGGATATTTAGAGTGTCCAATCCACCTACTGCATGTCTTTGGGATGTGGGAGGAAACCGGTGCACCCGGAGGAAACCCACGCGACTAGTTAAACTAAATACTAATAAGGAAAATACAAATACTCAACTTAAATCTATGGCTGATTACTTTTTAGAAAGAGGCTGTAGAGATAAAGAATGTCAAATGAGTAAAGACACTAGTTGAACAAGACAACAATGATCATCCTGTTTTCAGATAGGCACACTTCTACTATTAATGAAAGAAGAAAAACTCCACTGTGAAACAAAATATGGTCCCATTCAAATGTGTTCTGCCATATGGTACTAACACATGTAAAATTCAGGTTATAATCAGGAAACATCTTTTCATGTTGAATTGTATTCCTGATTTTAAAAACCTTACTATTAACAAACAGCTTTAAGTTTGGATATAGAAACACCAGAAATCTTAAGCAAATATTATGCTATAAAGAACAGGAGAAGTATGCAAAAACATCACAGGTTAGGGAAGTAGGTATACAGAGGTGTAATAATTGTCAATTCTGTAAGTATTTCCTGCCTTTAACAGCAGTACGCCTACTCGTAAGTAGTGTTGGGAAGCAGCGTTATATATGTTTTTACGGCCAGCAAAGGCTTTTTTGTAAGCAACATTGAGAGACAGCGTTTGTGTCTGTGACTTATACTCCTGGCAGCAGCAGTGAAATTTATTTTGGAACAGTGTTTGTGACCGCGATTTGTTTCCTCCGTTGGTGGGTTCCTTGGATGTTTTGGACATACATTCTTTTGGGTCATTAAACTTTGTATATATATATATATATATATATATATATATATATATATTGAATTGTCGTTTGAACATCCTTTGTTACATAGGCCATTTTACATTAAAACCTATGGTACTTGTAATACTAGTAATAGTGTGTATATGTGTAAATGTACCCAATGTAATGCTTTTGACATTGGAAAAACTAATAGAAAATTTAAAGAAAAAATATGTGAACACCTGTCAGAAATTTGGAGGAAAATTGATACCAATGCACTATTTCAAGATATTAGGTAGACAAATAATTCTCATGAGTTTAGTTTTTTTATTCTACAAAATGTTCATGCAACCATTATAGGGGGAGATCATAATAACCAAATAGAAATGTCAGAAAGTAAGTGGATTCTGTGATTTAAGGAAAAATAATAAAGCCAGCAACTGAATGGCTGTGAAAAAGTAGTTTATTGATCAAGCATCAGTCAGACTTCAATCTCACAGACCGGTTTCGACATAGAGTTAGCTTAGCCTTCTTCAGTGTGATAAAACAAAAGCAAAAAAGAAGTCCTTTAATACAAAAATATTAATTAGAAACAAAAACCAATAGACATGATTGGTGAACTCATGAATAAATAATAGATCATTCAAAGATGTTCATTAAGTCCTGGATAAAAAAGTGAACCCAACTTAATTATCCATTTTTTCTCTTTGATATCTAATTTCTTATGCCAAATTTTGACAACTCCCTAAATACTGAGGTATTATTTTTCCTGAGTATCTTTTCTGGCCGTGCAATTTTCTCCATGCAGGGGACTGTTTTTCGCTTTCTGTGATTTAAGCCACGTCAGCTTCCAGGTCTCAATGATGTTGTTACTATAAAGTCTAATCTAAAAGAAAACATAATAAGATTTAATTTTATCATGTGTTTTTAGACATGGGCCGGATTTACAAAAGCTTGCATGGAGTGCAAGAAGAGTGTAGGAGCTCATGGAGGCAATATGTCTGCCGTGCGATCCAGGTACAGCCAGCAGGGGCGTGCACGAGAGCTGCTAAAGCTACTCTTGCACGGACAGCATCATGGTATGCAAATTACCTCATTTCCTGCTGAAAGCTATGCAAATTAGGTAAATTTGCAATCCAGGAAACACTAACCTGTCCGTGGAAGATTAGTGTTATCTGCAGACATATACTCCATTGGTAACGGAGTACCGTTCTGCAAATAGCTAAACGGAGCTATGACAGCTCCAAATAAAGGATGCATACAGTTGAGGAGGCATGACAATGACCAAATACAAGGCCATTGGCATTTAAAAATGTTTAAAATGATTAAAATCTAACTTTTTTCCCCCGATCTCCGATGTATAAGCGTAGCGCAGCACCGCACAAACATATAAAAATAGCCAAAAATAGCCATTTTCACCAAACAGCGTATCCTGCCATGCAGGTGAATGGCAGGCTGAAGACAACATGGTCACTGAGTACTGGTTGCTAAGGGGGGGAAGCTCAGTGTGAGAGCTGTAACCATGCATTAATAGGCAATCCAATGCAAATGAGGATAAGGATAGTGAATCCCAATTTTCCCCAGCATGTGAGCCATGTCCCAAGAGTGTAAGTGTAGGAGTAGGTGAGTAGTAGAGTAGAATATAGTTAACATCATGAGAGGGTGTGTCAGAAAGGCTGTAAGCTTATTGGAGCACAGTGTCTTGTGTTTGCCCTGAGTTGCTCAGGATTGCAAGAGGCGTGTCTGCAGTTGTCGTTTTTGAAAACCAGAAAACAAAGTTGCACACTGTGAAAATATCTGAAATTTCTTGCAAACGTGTACACAGCATGTACGCGCATGTGCGCTCGTTTGCGCGGCGCTGCCCTGGGCGGAAACAGAAAGGGAAAAGGAAGGAAAAGAAGTAGTAGGAAGTTAACCAAGGAGAACTAGCAGAGCTGCCAGGTGAAATATATCAGAATCAGCCAATTACACAAGCAGCAGACTAGCCCAGCCCAGCACGTTAAACTCTGCAAACAGCATTCTTCCCTGTTTTTTCCCAAGAACTCTGCAACACTACAGTATACAAAGAGGGAAAGCTTAAAAACTTTAAAGTCAGACAAAATGTTAGAGGCTGCTCTTGCTATCATAAACCATGTGCAAGGTGCTGAGGGTGCTGATGTGGTGATGTTGTGAATGCTGCTGAGCAACCCACAGTGAGGAGATGGAGAAGAGAGTACAGACCCAGGGTAACTTACGAGGGGCTACATGAGCTGGAGATAGTGGAGCGCTATAGGGTGGACAGAGACCTCCTGCAGCAAATTGTTGAGCTGTGCCGGCCATGCCTCACACACAGAACCAACAGAGGGGGACCCATGCCAGTGGATACCAAGGTATGTGTTGGCCTAAGAATACTAGCTACAGGTACCTTCCAGAGACCAAGTGGTGATATAATGGGGATTTCACATGCATCAACATCCTGGGTACTGCACCAGTTCCTGGATGCCATGTCAGCATATGCCGGTGAGCACGTATATTTCCCCAATTCCCATGAGGCATTGGCCAGCAATATGCATCTTTTCCACCAAATAGCAGAATACCCTGAGGTAGTGAGTGCAATAGACTGCACGCACTTACACATCAAAGCACCACCCGGTGAGCGGGGTAGGGTCTACATCAACCGCAAGAGCTTCCCCTCCATCAACTGCCAGGTTGTGTGCGATGCCCAGGGCATAATAACAAATGTGTGTGCTGGCTGCCCTGGAAGCTATCACGATTCCCACATATGGCATCTGACGCAGCTGTACCAGAGATGTGCCAATGGGGACATCCCTGATGGTCACCTAGTGGGGGATGCTGGATACGCACTGGAGCCGGGGCTGATGACACCCATCAGAAATGCACACACACCCAAACAAGAACTCCATAATGAGGCACACGCACAAATAAGAAACATAATTGAGCATGTGTTTGGGATGCTCAAGTCACGGTTCCGGTGCCTGGACACATCTGGTGGAGCCTTGCAGTACTCACCAACTACATGTACCCAAATTGTCATGGTATATGCCATGCTACACAATATGATCCTGCAGAAACAGCTGCAGCAGGAACAACATGGGGCAGGGCCAAACAGCCCCCCCACTATTGCCAAGGCCTGCACAGGCACAGCTTGGCTCAGAGTAGGAACAACCTGAGCCTGCCCCAGTAAGCAGAAGGAGGCGTGCCCAGTATGCCCTGGCCTTGGCAAAGAGGCAATGCATAGCACATACACTGACTCAGTAGGAACCCTGGAAATGACACCTCTCTCTGACTCGCAGATACAGTAAAAGGGATGCCTAACTTGACACTACCTGTTTTCAAACACGTATAGGGAGTGTAATATGTGCATCTGACATAGGCAGCCCTGCAGCACCACCTGAGGCATGAGTCCCTGTTTTAAGCAATATAAAGCACTGCTAAGCAAATTTTACCAGTATTGAGCATATTTAAATACAATTGCGCATAGTTGTGAACCACGCTAACTAGCGCAACGTCGGGCAACGTTGAGCAATGTTGGGCAGTGTTGGGCAATGTTGGGCAATGTTGGACAAAGTCGGGCAAAGTCGGGCAAGCACACTCACACCTGCTTTACTGTTCCTTAACCAGTCAGGTTTGCCCAGCAGGAAAATAAAAAGTCGTGACAGGGCTCGAACTCAGGATACTGTGCACTATAGTCACAGTACTGAAGCACCAAGCCATGACAGCATTTTACTGGCACAGACTTAAGTCACTCACACATACCAGTTGGGGGGGGTCACATACCTAACAGTCACAGCCAGCAGGACAACTGTAGACAACGCAAACACAAACAAATGCTGTATCATGCCCTTTGAAGAGGCATATGTGTAACCTCCCCCCAGGCCTATGCAGACAGATAACAGCAGGCCAGGCAGGCAGTGTTATGTGGGTTGGGTAGGCTATGAAGTCACAAACTAATATGTGTGTAATTGGAAGCTAAGGTTTGTAGTACAGTGGTATCCCTCAAGCCAATTTGATAGGCAACAGTACAGACTGAAATGGAGTACCTGACATAGCAGTGCAGGCCTAGCAAATGTGTATAAGTGTCAGGTGTACCCCTCATCCTATGTACACCCACAATAACAATCAGGTGTGCCACCCCGGGTAGAAACATACAAATAATAGCTGTTCCTCCTGTATGTAGAAATGTTGATAAGTCTATGCAAATTGACTCAGGGAAGCCCTGCAGGCACAGCGTGCTTCCTGTCGATGTACAACACAAAGCTGAGCCCTGAAGTAAAAACCAACTTTATTTTTCACACACATATAGTTTATATGCACATAGTCGGCATGCTCACACACTTAAACAAATTTAGACAATTTCAGTTAGCAGCATACTGAAAGGTCATACTGGGCATGCTCACACACTTAAACAAACAAAGCAAATGTCAGTCAACAACATACTGAAAGGTCATACTGGGCATGCTCACACACTTGAAGGAAATGTCAGTCAACAACATACTGAAAGGTCATACAGGGCATGCTCACACACATAGGCCATGTCTGAGTACAGCAGTGGGCCACACATATCTGGCAGTTGCAGTTCTTACTCCAGACACTTGTCACTATTCAACAATCCTGTCTTGCACACGCAGTGATATGAAAACAGACCCATATAATATATTGGACCCCTGTCATAATCAAACCATGTACTACAAGTACTTAAGTTGTTCAAAGAAAGTGAAAATCCAAAGAAGATCAATAAATCTCCGATCAGTATCATCAAGAAACAATGAGCACTCCTAACATTATCCAAGCCATGTTCTGGCAAAAATATTGCCAAAGAGTCCATAGAGAACCATGAAGCTTTCTTTCACTATGTCATAAATATCAATGTAAACTCATATATGTTCTGAGTCAGTGCAAACTGTAAATGAATACATGTACATGACTGACATTGCCAACATCTTGTCAGACAGGTTCATACATATTTGCCCCCCTCTCACTGACTAAAGGGCCTATTAGCATACCTGGATATTGTGAAAACCCAGAAATCACGTATACAATGGTTAAACAGCTCTATCCAAACCTAAAAACACGGCTTCTATGGGATAACATGGTTTCCCTGGCTGTGTCATATGTGAACTCCAAAACAAACAGACCCTGCACCTGAACAGTCTGTTGAAACTCACTCTCTGTACAGGATATGAAACTGTTGAATGGTTTACAGCAATGTTTGGCACACTCCACAAGTGTTGGTGCACAACAGCCCATGGGAACTATAGTCTTATAAGCCTAATAAGCCTGATCTGCAAGGCCATGGAGTCCATCATTATGGAACTCATAAACAGAGCTATTGGGAGCTTACAAACACCCAACCCTACCCATTTTGGTTTGGTCAGGGGCAGATCATGGTTCCTAAACCTGCTAGACAGTTTTCAAGGCAGTCACCCAGGACATACATCAATGAAATGAGCTCCACACAGCCTACATAGACCTTGAAAAGCCCTTTTCCAATATCCCACACACATGACTTATCCACAAAATCAACAACCTGTGCATAAACACATATGTCATCTGATGGATTGTCAACTGGGGCACAGATAGATCCCACAAGGTAAGAATTGTGGTCTCCCATTCAAGCTGGTAACAACTGCTGTCCCCCATGGCTCAGTCCTGGGACCCCTCCTGTCTGATGTATAGTTTTCAGAAATACAATCAAACACATGAGGGCTATGTTTAGCAAAGTTTGTGGATGACTGCAAAAAGGTTGTCATAATCAATGTTTGGGACAACAGAGACATCCTTAAAAAGGGTCTCAGTCAGACAGATGTGGTGTCAAAATTATGGCCTCGAGCTATAGTCATACAAATACCACATAGGTGCTAACACCCTAAATATGAAGGTAATAATAAAGGATCTATGGACACATGTGGATAGTCATCTCTGCTTCCAGAAACACATTTACAAAGTGGTTAGAAAATCATGCTATGTGTTCCCACAAATTGCCAAGGTCTTTGCATGTAGGTCAGAGGAGGTTCCCTCTACTCGTCAGTCATCAGACCCATCAGAGAGTATCACGGCACACTTGCGATGAATCTGAATAGGCACCTTCAGCAGCTGGAAAGACCACTGAAGTACTTTAACAAGAGGATTACTGGCCTCAAACAGTTGCCCCATGCAACAAGACTGAATTTAACTCAATCTGTACTCTGTTGCATACTGTCTACTCAGGCGATCTCTGCCCAACAGACAGGTCCATGTCCAATGCAGAACTGATGTACATGCACTATCTGAAGTAAACCCAAGCTCACTGTGCCACATGCTCTAGGGATATCATCATTACAACAATAAATAGAACATGTTGGAGGGATACATTACTAACTCACAGACTTCCCTTGTTTTGGAACAGGCTCCCAACCAACATTAAGCTGAGTCCCTAAGTGACACTCTTCCAGAGGAGCCTTGATGAGTGTATGTGAAACTGAACTGTCACACCATGGATCACTTCATCAGCTCTTCTACACAGAGGCCTAGGGAACTAACCCCATGTGTGGTGATAGCTGCACACACTGGCCATACTAATATATGCCTTCAGGCAGATAGCCTATTACCTACCTACGTACCTATACATACATATATATATATATATATATATATATATATATATATATATATATATAGGGGAAACACAGTATAATAAGTCAAAGATGGATGGACAGAGATGTGTGTAAGAGTGTGACCATGACAGGGAGCCATCCAGGTCTGTCCCACCCAGCACACATCCCAATGGCACAAAAGACATGAGGTGCACATCTCACCCACTGTACATAACAGCCACCAGTATCTGTAAGCATTACAGTGTATGTGGTCCATGTTCCTGCTGTACAACATGACTGCACAATGAAGTACACATCCACTATCTGTAGACATGTACCTGTCACATAGGTTCATAGGTATGTAGTAGACTGTCTTCATGAAGGCATATATTAGCCTAGGCAAGTTGTGCAGCTTTCACTATCCCATTGGGTAGTCTCCCAAGCCCTTGTTCTAATAGTTAGTACCCTAAGCCCCTTCCTAGTGGGGCTGCTGATGTGATGCCTAGCGTGAATTGTCTGTTTCCCATCCACTCATCAAGGTTCTTATTGAAGAGTGTCAGCAAGGGGCTCTGTCTGATGTACATTGGGACTGTGTTCCACAGTAAGGCAAGTGTCTGGGATGGTACTCTATCCTAACAGCATGTTGTATTCATTGTTGTGATGAGGTTCATATCCCTGGAGTGTGTAGTGCAACTCAATTTTGTTATCTGTAGATGGAGCATGTTCAACAGTTATGTGTTGGACATGGCTCTGTATGTTAGGCAGAGTGTGCCTCTGAGTAGGTGGTACGCAACAGAGAACAGATTTAGTTTTACCAGTTGTGTTGCATAACACAACTGTTTGAGGCCAGTAATCTTCTTGGTGAGGTACCTCTGTGGTCTCTACAGCTGCTGGATATGCATAGTTGAGTATATCCAAAATGGTGCATTGTACTCAATGATGGGCCTGATGACTTAAGAGTAGAGGGCCACCACTACCTCTTTTGATCCTGATGCAAACCCTTTGTTGATTAGGTGGGCCACATAGGATTTCCCAATCACTTTGGCAATATGGTTGTCAAAGGAAAGATGACTATCTACTTGTGTCCCCAGATCCCTTATTACCTTGTCAGTTTTAAGAGGTAACACCTATGTGGTAGTTTGTGGGTACTTTGTTTTCACCAAAGGGGATTACTATGCATTCTTCCACATTGAGCTTGAGGCCATGATTCTGACACCACACATCTGTCTCAAAGTGTCCCTTCTGGAGAATATTTGTGTCATCTGGGGAATCAGTTATGGCAAACACTTTACAGTTCCCAGCAAGCTTAATCAACCACAACCCTCCTGTGTTGGCATGTACTTTTGAGAAGTCTATACCAAATAGGAGGTACCCCAGGACTGAACCCTGGGGGACACCAGTTGTCACCGGTGTAGAGTCTGACATGTAGCCAGCAACTCTTAATTTGTGGGATCTATCTGTGAGCCAGTTTGCAATCCGTCTTGTGATGTATGGATTCATGCCCAGGTTGGTGAGTTAATCTATGATACCTGACTGGGGAGTGATGTCAAAGGCCTTAGCGAGGTATAGGTAGGCTGTGGGGAGCTCCTTTCAATCATCTGTAGGCTGGGTAACTGTCTCAAAGAAATCCACCCAGTTCAGGAGGCGTGATCTGCATTTGACAAAGCCAAACTGGGTGTGCTCAACTGTGTGAAGATTCCCAATGTCTTTATTGTTGGCTTCCATTATGATTGGCTCCATTGCCTTGCAGATCAGACTCATCAGGTTCATAGAGCATGAATGCCAAGGGTCTTTTGTGGCCCCACCCCTGTGGAGTGGGAAGAATGTTGCTGTGCAACATTCTATGAGTACATATCCTGTAGAGAGCATGTAGAGAGAGGTGTAGGTATCCTTGATGAATATGGATACATCCCCACCCTATGTGCTATGATCCAGGTTCTGATGCTGGAATGTATGGAATGAGTAGTATCCTGGTAGTGCTGGTGTTCTCTCTGGAGCCTTGAACTAGGTTTCTGTTACTGCACAGATATCAATATTCTCCATACTGAGAAGTGCCTCGAGCATGTGCATCTGGAGGCTGAGACTTCTGGCAATGAGTAGCATTTAGCTCACTTTGTGGTTATTTGTGTTGCTTACGGGGTTTGGTTTGTCCTGAGTGACTGGTGTTCCACACCTGAAGTCAACGCCTCATTGGTCCGATCTGACCATAAGCTAATTACCCTACATATCCACATTCTGACCCCACCCCCCATTAAGGAAACCATGTTAAAAAATATCTCCAAATACAACTTCATGATTCTTAAGACAGAAGTGGTGAACTTCAGGACACCCATGCAGATGGACAATACAGTTATGACTACTGAATCCTACACAATTGCACTTTATAAGCACTTACATGAGTGCATGGATCGTGCTATCCCAAACAGAACCAAGATGCTATCCTCCAAGAAAAGGAAGCCAATCTGGTGGTCCCCTACCCATAAACAAACTGCACAACAGAAGGAAGAAACTGTTGCAAAAGAGGGCAAAACCCATGAGTGGAGGAGCTCCCTGGTCAGCCTCAGTAAGAAGCTGCAATCCCTGATAAAATCTTCCAAAGCTAGTTACAAAAACAAAATCGCCACTGATTCTAAAGACAACCACAAAGCATTCTATATCTATGTCAAGCATCTCAATGGCAACACTCAGATCTGCTCTGAGTTACAGCACAATGGCACTAAATATACAGACTCAACTGATATTGCCAACATCCTGGCAGATAGGGTCAGTGCTAACTTTACCCCCCTCTCACCCCTAAAGAGCCCATCTCTATACCGGAAGAATGCAAAGTTGCTGTCATCATGGCTGCACAGGTAAAAACCACTCTCCAAAGCTAGGAACACAGCATCCATGGGACCAGATAACATCCCAGGCTGTGTTCTACACGAACTACAGAATGAACTGGCACCACACCTAAGTACCATGTTCAATCATAGCCTCACCTCAGGCTTTGTGCCTGCTGAATGGCGCACAGTGACAGTTATCCCACTACACAAGGGGGGAGCCACCACAGACCCCAGGAACTAGCGCCCCATTAGCCTGATGAGCCTGGTCTGCAAGGCCATGGAATGTATCATCACGGAACTTATAAACAAAGATATTGGTAATCTCCAAACTCTGGACCACAACCATTTCGGGTTTGTAAAAGGCAGATCATGTCTTCTAAACCTGACAGACTTCTTCGAAGCAGTCACCAAAGCCGCAGACAAGGGTAAGGTGGTTTACACAGCCTATCTAGATCTTGCCAAGGCTTTCAACATCATCCCCCACTCTGGAATTATAGATAAACTCACTAAACTAGGTATAAATCCCTATGTCACAAGATGGGTTGCCAACTGGTTCCTGACAGAACCCACACTGTTAAAGTAGCAGACTCCAAGTCCTACTTCAGACCAGTGACAAGTGGAGTACCACAGGGTTCAGTCCTGTGTCCTGTCCTGTTTGGTATCTACGTCCCTGAAGTACAGGCTAACACGGAAGGTCTTTGGCTAATGAAGTTCCCAGATGACTGCAAACTAGGAGACATAATTGAAACTACTAACGATGTGGACATCCTACAAAAGGGCCTCACTGAGACAGATGCCTGGTGTCAAAGCCATGGCCTCAAGCTCAGTGCCAAAAAGTGCGTTGTCATCCCCTTTGGTAAAAACTCTGTACCCATGACCTACAACATAGGCGGTAGTATACTTAACACTGAAAGTGTGATAAGAGACCTTGGGACACAGGTGGTCAGTAGACTCTCTTTTGATAATCACATCACCACAGTAGTCAGGAAATCCTTCTATATGGCACACCTCATCACAAAATGTTTCTCATGCAGAAAAAAAGAAGTCATTGTTCCCCTCTACTCATCACTCATTAGATCCATTATAGAGTATAATGCCCCTTTTGGTATGTACCTCACAAGATATCTACAGCAACTGGAAAGCCAGCAGAAATACCTCACAAAGAGGATTAGCGGCCACAAATACATGCCCTACACAGACCATCTCAAAACACTTCAGCTTTACTCTGTCGCATATCGCCTACTCAGAGGTGATCTCTGCCTAACATACAAAGCTATGTCAAACACAGAGCTGTTGGACATGCTCCACTTAAGTCCCAATCTCTCCAAGCTTCGGCCCCAATTCCCAGACCGAAATACAAAAGGGGGGGGTGTCTTCATTTTCATAAATGATACCCACACCTCCAGGCTAGTGGCACAGCACAAGGCCTCTGAGACCATCCAAGTGCAACTAACAGTGGGCAAAGCTGCTTATCAGATTGTAGCCTGCTACAGATCACCTACCTTGTCTTAGGACCCTCACTCAGCATTCCTGAGAACATTGGAAAATATAAAGGTCCTACCAAACACCATGATATTAGGAGATTTCAACTACCCAAACATTGACTGGGAGAATTACTCAAGTACAAACTCCTTTGTCTAATGCTTCCTAGAGTTTATAAACTCAAACGCCCTGGAACAGCTGGTCACCATGCCAACTAGAGGTGACAACATACTGGACCTGATCATCACCAATATGGGGGATCAGTGTTCCACACCAGAGGTAAACCCCTCGCTGGTAAGATCAGATCATAAAGTAATCACACTGGACATCCACATCCCGACCCCACCCCAGTCAAGGAAACCACTGTGAAAAACTTTTCAAAAGCAAACTTCACACTTCTCAAGACTGAAGTGGAAAGTTTCAAAGCCCCATTGCTACAGGATAATGCTATCCAATCCGCAGAATCCTTTACAAGTGCATTATATGAGCATCTACAGGGATGCATGGATCGAGCCATCCCGAATAAAACCAAGACTCACTCCTCCAAAAAGAGGAAACCAGTCTGGTGGTCCTTGGCCATAAATAAGCTATACAACAGAAGGAGGAAACTACTACACGACAGAGCAAAAGGAAACAACCCCATAGATTCAATGCACCCCTACCCACAGTCTTAAACTTAACTCAACCATAGCTATTAAGACTGAAACTATGATTATTCATGGGGATAGTAATATACTTAACATGGGTTACAGAAGGGCTGTGATTAAGGTTAAGGTTACCATTAGGAGTTAGATAACTATGTGGTTGACTAATGCTATCAGTTAGAATGGAAGATACTAACACTTTAGTGCCTTATATAAAAGTAACAATGTCTACAGGCATTTAGAAAGGTTATTTAGAGACCAGTTGGCATAATGGTTACGGTTTTTAGCACCTATGCACAAGGTACAAGGGTACAAGGTTCGATCCTGATCTCTGGCCAATGCCTGCTGTGAGTTTGTATATTCTCCCTTTGTCTCTGTGGGATTGCACCATCTCCAAAAAACATGCTACGTGTTTCCATTTTAAGCTAACTAAAGGAATGGAGCTGTGGGCAGCAGCACAGATTCTTCATGGTGCCCTATGAGAAGAGTTGTATAAACCAACCGCTTTGGGCATCCACTGTGATGCACAATGTCCTCATGATAGCAGAACACAGATCACAGACTGGGTGCCATGGCAGGGCTAGCCACTCAACAGTGTAAAATATGGCTCTGGGTGATTTAGTCATATTGACTAATGTCGCCAAATGGCCATAGGTATTTGCTAGTGATAAGTGGGTTGAGGATCTGACCTACACCAAGGACCCATGCTGATGGTGGGAGAGGTATGTGTACCCTTACTGGGCATTGTGTGCCTGCCATAAAGCTCAGCAGCCCTTGGTCAATGCGCTACTAGCCAACCAGCATCCAGTTGCCCATCTTGGGTTACTTGATATAGCTATGTTGACTGAAAGCTGGATGTAAATCTAATCAACCTGCTAAACATGAACTAAGAATTTCTACACTGATTATAGGTTCACTGACAGGATGCAGCTTGGTAGTGGATGACATGGTGGTGAGGAGGAGGCTGGACATCCTATGTATCCAGGAGGCAAAATGGGCGGGCAGTGCAGCAAAGCCACTTGGCTTGGAATCCAGAGTCTACTACTCAGGAGGAGGACAGGCTAGAAATGGTGTGGAAGTTGTAGTGAAGGAGAGGCTTTACACGACAGTGAGGAATGTCATTAGAATTAGAATTAGTAACAGACTCATGGCAGTAGACTCCCGTGTAAAGATAAGGCCACTATTCATAATCTCTGTCTATGCCCCACAACAGGCTTGTGACACTGAAAAAAGACTGTACTCAGACAGCAGGACTAACTTGATAATGCAGAATAGCATGAATTGGTGTTAATAATGGGTGGCTTGAACGCACATATCAGGACAGACAGAACAAGATATAAGGACTGCCTGGGTCCACATGGGTGGGGCAACATAAATAAAGAGGAGAGTTCATTCTAGGCTTCTGTCTGGTAAATGGCTTGATAGTAGCCAACACATGGTTCGGAAAGATAAACAGCCACAAGATCACATACAAGAGTGGCTAATATGCAACTCAGGTAGACTTCCTCCAAGTAAGGAAAGGGCACTGGAGTAGAATCAGCGATTGCAATATCATCCCCAGTGAAACAGTTGGCCCACAGCATAAACCACTAGTTGCCACAATCAGCTGCAAGCCATGGTCAGAGAAGGTTCTAAGGTCAACAAAGAGCAGGCTGAAGACCTGGAAGTTGACTGGTGATAAAGCACAACAGTTCATGGAATTATTCATGGCTCTAGCACCTCAACAAAAGGGAGAAGAAAAAGGTATAGATGAAGAAGAATGGCAACATCTCAAAACAAGATGTGTGAGGACTACAGAACAGATATGCAGCTGAGCCAGGTATAGTAGTAAGGTGCATAAGGAAATTTGGTGGTAGAATACAGAAGTCCAGGAAGTCATCAAAAGTAAAAAGGAGTGCAGGAAAAAGTAGGAGATAGAAAACATGGACCAGACTAGGAAGAAATATTGGTTAGTTAATAAAGAAATCAAGAAAGGAGTTGCAATAGCAAAGAACAAGGCAACAGAGGCACTCTACAAGCTTCTGAAAAGTAAGCCAGTAGATGGTACAAAGAAACAATATCAGGTTACAAGGCAAAGACAGAAAGATAAAGAAGACAGACTCCCTTCATAAGGAAAGCCAGCAACAACCTCCTCACCAGTGCACAGGATATCAAAGGCAGATGGAAGGAGTACTTCCAGTAGCATCTGAAGAGAGAAAACCCCACAGAAACTGTACTGCCCAGACACAGTCTAAAATGAAAGAAGAGGAACAGCCCACCATAGAAGTAAGAACAGCACTAAGGAAAATGAAGTCAGGGAAAGCAGCAGGTGCAGATGAGTTCACAGCAGATATGATAAAGATGCTAGGGGAGATACGGGAGAAATGGTTCCTGACGGTGCTCATAACAGTGTGGACAGAAAGGCGTATTCCAGATGACTGGAGAATAGGCATACAAGTGCCAGCATTCAAGAACAAAGGGGACATTCACATCTGTAGGCAGTACAGAGGTATCAAACTCCTGCCACATTGCATGAAAGTTCTGGAGCTAGTGAGTGACAAACAAATATGCAGAGTAGTAAAAAGTAAGATGGGAGATGACCAGTTCAGATTCAGAAAAGGATGCAGCACAACTGACCCTGATGTTTGCAGTGAGATAGATAGTTCAGAAGAAGCTAGAGATGAGGAAAGAGTCCAACTAGACACTCCTAGATTTGAAGAAAGCATATGACAAGATCCCAAGACAGCTGATTTGTGCAGTCCTGCAGTGGTTTGAAGTCACAGAAACATTGGTAGAATTAGTGAAGGCTATGTACAAGGGCACTATGACTTAATTACAAACAGTGTTGGGTCTCACAGAGGGGTTCCAAGTGGGAGTGCGTGTGCACTAGGTTTCAGGTCTGAGCCCACTGCTGCTCATACTGGTGATGGACTACATTAGCAAACAGGTTGGAGGGGACAGATCAACTAAGTTACTGTTTGCAGGCAATGTGGTATTACAAGCAGACTCCGAGCAAGAACTTCGGCAAAGGATAGGGGAACTAATGCAAAACTGAAGGCACATGAAATAAAATTGAATACAGGTAAGACAGTTGTAATGACAGCAAATAGTGAAGTTCATAAGAAGCTGAGAATTGAAATAAAAGTGAAAATAGTGGAACAGGTTAACAGCTTCAAGTATCTGGGTGGAAAAGGAAAGTCTGAATAAGGAGGTCAAAGCTAGAATATGAGGGGCCGAAGCCAACTGGCACAAAGTGTCAGGTGTAGTACACAACAGAAGAATGCCCAACAAGCTGAAAGGCATACAAAACAGTGGTGCAACCAGTACTTCTGTATGGTACAGAAACCTGGGCAGTAAAGGCAGAGCGGATGAGGTAGCTAGTGGTGATGGAGATGAAGGGACAGATGAAGAAATGTGGGCATAAGAACAGAAGCCAGAGTAGCTCCAATTGCATTAAAGGTCCAAGAGAACAGATTATGGTGGTTTGGGCACTTAGAAAAGCAGAAGACAATCTGGTGAAGATGATTTGGGGCAGACAGGAAGAAGGCAAGAGGAAATGATGGTATCCAGCAAAGAGGTGGATGGATTGTGTGAAAGAAGACCTATGACACTCAGGCATGAGTGTTGAAGAAGGCAGTATGCAACCAAGTACAGCTGGAGTTTCTTCAGTCGAGCTGCATAGGGCATCTGTTTGAGGCCAGTGATCCTCTTGGTGAGGTACTTCTGTGCTCTTTCCAGCTGTTGCAGGTGTCTTGTAAGGTACATTCCAAATGGAGCGTTGTACTCTATGATGGGTCTGATGAGTGATGAGTAGAGGGGCACAATGACCTCTTTTGATCTGGATGCGAACCCTTTTGTGATTAGGTGGGCCATGTAGAAGGATTTTCTAACCACTTTGGCAATGTGATTATCAAAGGTGATATTACTATCTACTTGGGTCCCCAGATCCCTTATTACGTCTTCCATATTTAGGGGACTACCACCTATGTGGTAGTTTGTGGGTACTTTGTTTTTTACAAAGGGGATGACTATGCACTTTTTGGCATTTAGCTTGAGGCCATGATTTTGACACCAGGTATCCATCTCAGTGAGACCCTTTTGGAGGATGTCTGTGTCAGCTGGAGAGTCAGTTATAGCCCCTAATTTGCAGTCATCTGCAAACTTGGTGAGCCATACTCCTCCTGTGCTTGCCTGTACCTCTGAGAAGTATATGCCGAACAGGAGGGGTCCTAGGACTGAGCCCTGGGGAATGCCACTTGTAACCGGTTTAGAGTCGGACCTAGCACAGGCAACTCTCACCATGTGGGTTCTGTCCATGAGCCAGTTGGCAACTCATCTTGTGATGTAGGGGTTTATGTTCAGACTGGTGAGCTTGTCTATAATACCAGAATGGGGAATGGTGTCGAAGGTCTTAGCAAGGTCTAGGTAGGCTGTGTGTACCACCTTTCCCTCGTCTCAACTGGTAACTGTCTCAAAGAAGTCCACCAGGTTTAGGAGGCATGATCTGCCCTTAACAAAGCCAAACTGGGTAGGGTCCAGTGTTTGAAGGTTCCCAATGTCTCTGTTAATGAGTTCCATGATGATGTGCTCCATAGCCTTGCAGAACAAGCTAGTCAGACTTATTGGGCAATAGTTCCCAGGGTCTGTTGTGGCTCCACCTTTGTGGAGCGGAATAACCATTGCTGTGTGCCACTGTATAGGTACATAGCCTGTGGAGAGGCTGAGTTTGAACAGTGTGTTTAGGTGAGGGGTTAGTTCATCTTTGAGCTTGTGTAGGATGCAGCCTGGGACACCGTCCTGTCCCATTGATGCTGTCTTTGGCTTTGGAGAGGGCTTTTTTAACCTGAGTGTCTGTGATTTCAGGGACTCTACATTCTTCTAGTGTGGTTATGGGCCTTTTTGGGGGTGAGAGGGGGGTGACATTTGCACTGAACCTGTCTACCAGGATGTTGGCATTATCAGTCAGTTCAGTGTATTTTGTGCCATTCTGCACTAACTCCGAGCAGATCTGAGCATTGCCACTTAGATTCTTGACATAGCTAAAGAATGCCTTGTGGTTATCTTTGGAGTCCTTGGCAATTTTTCTTTCAAAGCTCATCTTGGATGATTTTATGAGGGATTGTAGTTTCTTGCTGATACTGATCAGGGATGTCTTCCCTTCTTGGGATTTTACTCTTTTCTGTACTAGTTTCCTCCTTCTATTGTATAGATTGTTTATGGCAGGAGTCCACCAGACTGGTTTCCTTTTCTTGGAGGAGTGAGTCTTGGTTTTGCTTGGGATGGCACAATCCATGCATTCTTGCAGGTGCCCATAGAATGTATTAGTAAAGGATTTTGCAGCTTGGACAGCGTTATCCTTCAGCATGGGGGCTTTGAAACTTTCCACCTCGATCTTAAGTAATGTGAAGTTTGCTTTTGAAAAGTTTTTCATGGTGGTTTTCTTGTCTGGGGGTGGGGGCAGAATGTGGATATCCAAAGAGATTTGTTTATGGTCAAATCTAACCAGTGAGGGATTGACCTCTGGTGTGGAACACCGGTCACCCATGTTGATGATGCCCAGGTCCAATATGTTGTCACCTCTGGTGGGAGTGTTGACCAGTTGAACCAGGGCATTTGAGTTTATAAATTCTAGGAAATGTTGGGCAAGGGAGTTAGTACTTGAGTAGATCTCCCAGTTAATGTTTGGGTAATTGAAATCACCCAATCTTAGGGTGTTTGGTAGGACCTTTATGTATCCCAGTGCTTTCAGAAATGTGGAATGGGGGTCCTGGGACATGGTGGATGATCTGTAGCAAGCTATAATTTGAATTGCAGTTTTGCCCATTGTTAGTTGCACGTGGATGATCTCTGAAGCATCGTGCTGTGCCACTAACCTGGAGGTGTGGGTATCCTTGATGAATATGGATATGCCCCCGCCTTTTGTATTTCGGTTTGGGTTCTGTGGCCAAAACGTATAGTATGAGTTGTAGCCTGGTAGTGCTGGGGTGCTCTCTGGAGCCTTAAACCAGGTTTCTGTTACTGCACGTATATAGATTTTCTCCATACTGAACAGTGCCTTGAGTGCATGCATTTTGAGGTTTAGACTTCCGGCATTGAGTAGCGTTACCCTCAGTTTTTTGTTACTTGTGCTATTTACGGCGGTGGGTTTGTCTTTTGAGCTTTGCCTAAAAAAGGCACTATGGGGGTGGCAAGAGCCTTGGCCAGTATTCGAAAGCCTAAGGGTGACAGGTGCAAGCTGTCTCTAGCGAAGCAGCGTGGCTTGTTGAGCATGTCATCCCAGGTGGACAGACACTGGATCCCCTTTGAATGACACCAGAAACTTAGCCAATTGTTGAAATTGAGAATTTATTTCTTTATACCGTGGTATCATTCTTGGTGAGGGCAGGATGCTACTCAGGGTCAGGGTCATACCTGCCTGGGCTACATGATCAGAGAGCTCTTTCATGTCTCTTTTCATGTAGTCCAGGGAGGTACGGCTCAGGTCATTTACAGCAACATGGACAATGACAGAGTCATACTTGTACTTATATGCTGTTTAACTGGGGTATTGGGTTGGAGTCTCTTTAAATGTTTATTGTTTAATTGATTGATTATTTATTTAATTGTTGGTCCATTAATAGAATGTATAAAAGGGAATGATGTTTACCATTATTCATGTGCACACTGAAGGCTGTGGTGGCTGAGGCGCTAAGACATGATTTATTAGAATAAACATTTTTTCGTGGAATCCTTGTTTTTTTGACTTTTAGTCTTTTTTAAGACTTTTTCGCTGTTGATTTGTTGATTCTTTGGATTATGGCTTCGGATTCCATGTCAGACATTCCCAGAGTGTTTCGTGATGACTCCAGCTCCATGCATAATAATACTGCTACCCCTCCGGTTCCTGGTGGTTCTGGAATTCTAGGTGCATCGGGTAATTTTTCACAAAGAACTTTGGATAATTTTTTGTTACAAGGAGCACCTACTATGGCTTCTGTTTCCAACTCTTCAGTTAACTGTGTGCCTAATATTTCAGCGATGCCTCAGAATGAACCTGTTTCAGCTCCTGCTTTGAATGCTGACATTACAAATGTTGCTTTACCCACTATATCGGCGACAGCTGCTAGGAATAATAATGGTGTGCCTGCTCATTGTACCTTCCAGTTTATGGAGGAAAGACAACAAAGATTTCTTAACCCATTTGGGGGTTTAGGAAGTACAGTATCATGTATGTTTCCTAAAGAAATACAAGAGAATGTGGATAATTTTGAAAAGCTTATCTTTCGTGAAACTCGTTGTCACTTCAACCTATTAGGTTTAAATAGATACACTGAATTAAATATTGCCCCGCGAGGGCTTAGGACATTTAAAAGCCCAGCTACTCCCTTTGATTTTTCAGATGCTACAGATATTGTGTTTAAAGACAGATGGCTTGCTGCAGCCCATTCCTGTGCGATGGAGTGGGTTAACATACTGGTAGAAAGGGAGTGTCTGCTTCAAGACAAGTTACAAAGGGAGTTACAGAATATGCATCTTAAACTGATAGATGATATAGGTGACTGAAAAGTCAATGATATTTTTAAAGATCTGAAAGATAAACTAAACAAATTTGAAACTGTAAAGGTTCATTTAAAATCCACTAAAATTAAAAGAGATATTCGAGACTATACTAATGGGGGGGGGCTTTCCTATGGAAAACTCAGCAGAACTTTTGCCACAGGCAAATGGGTCAAAAAAATAATCGTAATAAAAAACAAGCTTCTGTTTATTTTGTTTCATCAGATGGAGTAGGTTTTACTACAGATTCAGAAGGGGATATTCAAGAATTCCCTCCATTACCAGATGCCCAAAATCCACAGGCTCATAAACAGCGTTTTCATACCAACACAGACAACAACAAAAGAGGCAACAAGAAAAAAGGAACTGGTGCCTGTTCTCCAATGGGTGAAGGACAATTTAAGCAAATCTCCAAATGTAGTAGATGGAACTAATGTGTCTTTTACTTCTTTTGTTTCTGATACTTCTAATGTTGTTAACTTATCTAGGCTTACACTGTCTGAGGAAGAAATATCTGTTTTGCAGTTAGGCTTAAAATTTGTGCCAACTGTTATTCCCAGAAATCATGTTGTTAAACAGGAAGCCTTTAGATTTATTAGGAAGTTACATCTAAAATATAATTTTACTCATGGTGATAGATGAATTCGTAATTATAATGATATATGTAGTTCAGGTAGTGATGTAAGTGATGATAGTTTTATTTTTCCTGCATTTCAGATGACGGTGATTTAACAGCATTTAATGCTTACACTCTTTTAAATACTGAGGGTATTCAGGGTCGAAGTAAATTTATACCCCCATATATTAACAATACTATTATACAATTTTCTGAAATGTTGTATTTTTCACTTCAAGAATTAGTGAATACATATGAAACTAAGTCATGTTCTCTTAATATGACAAAAAATGAATGGTGTGCTTTGAAAAAATTGATGAATAGAAATGACCTGATTATTAAACCTTCAGATAAAGGTAATAACATTGTATTACTTCACCATACCCAATATTATCATATGTGTATGCAAAATCTTAATGATAATGTAACTTATCAGATTTGTGAATATAGGGAGTATTTATATGCTATGAAACAATTCACTGTTCTTATTGAAAAAGGTGTACATTTAGGTTATTTTTTGTACAAAAGATCTAGATACTACATTTTGTACAGATAATTGTTAATTGGCTACTTTTTATTGCCTTCCTAAATTGCACAAAAATTTACATGACCCTCCGGGTCGTCCTATTTTGGCAGCTACTAATTATTTTTTACAAAATGTTGGGGAAGTGATACATAGATATTTGTTACCTTATGTAGAAAAATTAAAATCTTATATTAAGAATTCTTTTGATTTTATTGATAAGATCTCAAATGTGTCCTGGACCCATGATATGTATTGGGTAAGCTTAGATGTTGTGAGCCTATATACAAATATTAATCATAAGGATGGTATGTAGGCATTACATCACTTTTTGGGTGATAGTCCAATTTCTCATTATATCTTGGACTTAACTAGTTTTTGTCTATCTAATAATTTCTTCAGTTTTAATGAAACCATTTATCATCAACTGAAAGGCACAGCCATGGGGGCGCCCTTTGCCCCCATGTATGCTAATTTGTTTATGGCTAAGTTTGAGCTAGAATATATCTACACTAACAGTTTTGTACAGAATCATGTGTTGTTGTATTTTCGTTACATTGATGATTTGATTTTTTATGTCAAGGGGTTGTGACTTGGTATTTAATTTTGTTTCTGATTTAAATCACAATAGATATAATATTAAATTTGATGGTCTACAGGTTGGTGTAAAAGTAAATTTTTTTAGATATTACTTTGATAGGAAAAGAAGATGGTTATATTTTTACTATGGTTCATCAGAAATTTTCTGATGGCAATCAATATTTGTTTGGTACTAGTTGCCATCCACCACATACTATTAAATCTTTGCCTTATGGAGAAATAGTTAGACTGTCCAGGCTGTGTAATGATTGTTTAGATCTAGAAAGACAAGTTAATAAATTAATTTATGTATTTTTACACAGGGGTTACACTATGCAGTCTATTATTGAATCAATCAATAAGGTGATAACAGGTAAGGAAGGATATAATAGGTCAGTTAAAAAATTGCGACAAAATAATAAAATAAAACAGGACAATGTTTATTTTGTTACAACTTATAATTTATTGAGTGAAAAAATTTGGGATTTAGTAAGATATTATTGGAAATTTATATTACAAGATAAATCGTTAAGTAAATTGTTTCCTGTGGTTCCATATATAGCTTATAAAAGAGGAAAAAATCTGGGCGATAAATTGATTAGAGCATATTATATATGCCCTACCAATAAATTAATGCTTTCATTGTCCACCTTTGGAACTATACCTTGTCACTCTTGTAATGTATGTCCCCTTATTAAGTTATATTTTAATAAAATAAATAACAAAATATTTAAGCCATATAGATGTTTTTCTTGTTATACTGAAGGTTTTATTTATTGCCTTAAATGCCCGTGTGATCTCTTTTATATTGGTGAAACTAAAAGAAAATTCAGAGTTAGATTGCAAGAGCATGTTCGTGATATTAAAAGGGGAGCGTTAGAAAGTCCTATTGCTTCACATTTTTTAGAAAAACATGATAGGAATGCTGATTTATTATAAGCAACTATTTTAGAACAAATTTTTGTGAAAAAAGGTGATGATAAACTATTAAAAAAGATGTTATTATATAAAGAATCTATTTTTATATTAAAATATAATACATTGTTACCAATGGGTTTAAATATAGAAATTAATTGGAAATGTTTACTTTAATAGGTTTTTTGTATTTAGATTGTTATTACTTGTAGTATTCATATAATAGTATAATAAGATTTTTTTGAAATGTTAATATATGCTGTTTAACTGAGGTATTGGGTTGGAGTCTCTTTAAATGTTTATTGTTTAATTGATTGATTATTTATTTAATTGTTGGTCCATTAATAGAATGTATAAAAGGGAATGATGTTTTACCATTATTCATGTGCTCACTGAAGGCTGTGGTGGCCGAGGCGCTAAGACATGATTTATTAGAATAAAAATTTTTTCGTGGAATCCTTGTTGTTTTTTCGACTTGTAGTCTTTTCTAAGACTATTTTGCTGTTGATTTGTTGATTCTTCATATTTGTACTTGTTCTGGAGTGACCTGAGTGCTTGTGTTATGTGGCGGATCCTGGCACCCGACAGGCAGCTAACACTAACCTTCTTCTTATTCAGCCTAATGAGTGGGACATCAGTGTGCCTGACTATAGAGTCACCTATTACTAGTATGTTGGGTATGTTATTTTGCCTTAAGGGCTGTGATTGCATGGCACACTGGTTTTCTGAAGTATGTGTTTCATGGTTTGTGTTGGGGAGTGGAGGTTGCTTAGATGTTTGCTTTGGAGGTCTCTGTTGGTTTTATTTAGAGCCTCAAAGTATGTTTTCATGTATTTATGTGTGCTTTTTGCTGGTGCTGGTTTAATGGGTCTATGTGAGACTAGTGGTGTGATGCAAGTATTTCCCTTCTCCTCTTGACTGTCTGATCCAGTCTTGGGTTGAGAGAGCTTAGCCTCCTGTTTGGCTGCATAATTGCATCTCTCGTATGTAATAGTGTTTGGTGGAAGGAGGAGGGGGTTGCCTGTGTACATGAGGCAGTTGTAGCATTCCCTCAAAATTCCCAGATTCACCAGTTGGACTTGAGAGTACACCTGAAACTGCCCTTTGGATATGCCTGGATAGGTATAGTGAACTGTTTTACTGGATGGCTGGTAAGGTCGAATAGAGAGCCTTGTCCTTCTGTACAGTACAGGAGAGTCTAGTGCTAGGGTTTATAAGTGCTTGCTATACGTTTTGAGCAAGTGCCAGGCTGAGAAATGAATGGCTTGAGTGCTTAAGTTGAACATTTGTCTAGTTCCAAGGGAAAAATTGAAGAGGAGACTTTGTGGAGCCAGGAATAGTTTTACCCTAGCTAACCAGCACTGCCCAGCATGCAAAACCGGGCAAATACTGTATTTATAGCCGGGAAATTAAAGAGATAGACATTAGCTCAAAATGGCCAATAAACTACTAATTTCTGGGCTGAAACCACTCCTCCAGGGACAGATGGGCTGCTCAGAGCTCTCCTCTCTCACAGGTGAACAGGGAAACTTCCTTGTGATTAGGTGGGCTACATAGAAGGAATATCTAACCACTTTGGAAATGTGATTATCAAAGGAGAGGTTACTATCTACCTGGGTCCCCAGGTCTCTAATTACATTTTCCGTACCTAGTGGATTACCACCTATGTGGTAATTCGTGGGCACTTTGTTTTTTCCAAAGGGGATGACTATGCATTTTCTGGCATTCAGCATGAGGCCATGGTTTTGACACCAGGTATCTGTCTCTGTAAGACCCTTCTGGAGGATATCTGTGTCAGCCAGAGAGTCGATTATGGCCCCCAGTTTGCAGTCATCTGCGAACTTGGTCAGCCATAGTCCTCCCATGTTTGCCTGTACCTCAGAGAAGTATATAATGAACAGGAGGGGTCCCAGGACCGAGACCTGTGGAATGCCACTTGTGACTGGTTTAGAGTCGGACATGGCACCCACAACTCTGACCATGTGTGTTCTATCCGTGAGCCAGTTGGCCACCCATCTCGTGATATAGGGGTTAATGTTCAAGCTGGTAAGCTTGTCTATGATGCCAGAGTGGGGAATGGTGTCAAAGGCCTTAGTGAGGTCCAGGTAGGCTGTGTGGACTACCTTCCCTTCATCTATGGCCTTGGTAACTGTTTCAAAGAAGTTAACTAGGTTTAGGAGGCAGAATTTGCCTTTAACAAAGCCAAATTGGGTAGGGTCCAGTGTCTGGAGGTTCCCAATGTCTCTGTTTATGAGTTCCATGATAATTCGCTCCATAGCTTTGCAGACCAGGCTGGTCAGGCTTATAGGGCGATAGTTCCCAGGTTCAGTTGTGGCACCACCTTTGTGGAGTGAGATGACTGTTGCTGTATACCATTCTTTGGATACATAGCCTGTGGTAAGGTTGAGTCTGAACAGTGAATTTAGGTGAGGATTTAGTTCCTTTTGGAGCTCATGTAAGACGCAGCCTGGGACACCATCCTGTCCCACTGATGCTGTGTTCTTAGCTTTGGAGAGGGCTGTTTTTACCTGCATATCCATGATGTCTGGGGCTCTGCATTCTTCTGGGATGGACACAGGACCTTTTGGGGGTGAGGGGGGTGAAGTTTGCACTAAACATGTCTGCCAGGATGTTGGCAATGTCAGTTGGTTCAGTATATTTTTTGCCATTTTGCAGTAGCTCAAAGCATATCTGAGAGTTGCCACCTAAATGTTTGATATAGCTAAAGAAGGCTTTGTGGTTATCTTTAGATTCCTTGGCAATTTTTCTTTAGAAACTAGTCTTGGATGATTTTATGAGCGATCGTAGTTTCTTGCTAATAATGATCAGTGATGCCTTTTCCCTCTGGCAAACCAACAACACACCCTGTACATATGATGAAACCTGTGCCACCTCCTGTCATCTGTAACATTGATGCAGGAACAGGTTAACATGGTGCTGATGCACAGGGTGACTTTAATAAAGTATAGCAATGGTTGAATGTGTAGCATGTTGTCAGCAGTAAAGCGTAATGATATCCTTGAAGGTATAGCTGAGCAGGCACGATGCATTAAAGTTGTAATTAGCAATGTTGTATTGTTTCCACCAGTGTTTATTCCAATTGTGTTTTGTTTGCCCATGTGCCACTTGGCTGATGTGTGTAGTTGTGTCAACATGTGTTATACAGTGAACAGTAAGTGTGGGGTGTGTGCAGCACAGGTTTGCAGGTGTGCATTTGTGAACATGGTGGAGGTGCACTGTCTACATGTACGTGCATGTTGGACACATGGGCAGGGTGACATGCCCTGTTTTGGCCAGTGTTAACACTCCATACTTTCTATTGGTGGCCAATATGCATTGTACTACACACATTTTGGAACTTGAGTACGCATGTGTGTGTGCATGACATGGGTTGATGACACTGTGCTGTGGGTGATGCTGTTGTTGCTATCTGTCATTGGTTTGCATCACTAAGGTTAACACTGTCCCAGCTGCATAACCTTTATTAATGCACACTGTTCACCTACAGGGTTACATGGACCGTGCTATCACAAACACAAGAAATTCTCACTTATACAGTAAAAGTGCATTAGTCTCATGGACCCCTGCCATAAACTAAATATATAACAGAAGGTGTGAAGTTGTACCAAAAAAGAGTTACATACCAAGAAGGGATAACCTCTCTGGTCAGTATCATTGTGAAAATACAATCCCTCAATATACATACAAGGCAAGCTTCAAAATACAAAATGGCAAGGATTCCAAAGACAACACTAAAGCTTTCTTCAGTGTTGTTCATAATCTACAGGGGAAATCTCAGATCAGGTCACAGTTAATGTAAATAGTCACAAAGTACACTTATCTGGCTGACATTACCAATTCCTTGTCAGACAGTTTGAATGCGGATTTCACCACCCTGTCATTACATAAGGGCCACATTTCCAGACCTGAAGAATGTAAAACCTGATGATTCACAGACACTCTAGTTAAAACATCTCTTTAACAAAGTACACACCACAGTGGTAATGGTACTGGACAGTGTGCCTGGCTGTGTCATACACAAGCTGACATATGAAGTCACCACTCACCTAAATGCTCTGTCCAGATGCAGCCTCTATACAGGTTACATACTTGTGGAATGACACACGGTAATGGTATTCACAGTCCACAAGGGTTGAGCTACAATGTCTTCTTCTTCTTCTCCTTTCAGATGCTCCCATTAGGGCTTGCCACAGTACATAATTTCTTCCTGCCCTCTGCATCTTGTGCTGTCACACCATCCACCTGCATGTCCTCTCTCACCACAGCCATAAATCTCATCTTAGGCATTCCTCTTTTCCTGTTACCTGCCGGCTTCATCCTTAACATCTTTTTCACAATATACTCTATCCCTCCTCAGCACATGTACAAACCAACTTAATCCTGCCTATCTGGCATGGACTACTAACCTTCAAACCTGGCCTGACTCTAATATACTTATTCTTAAACCTGTCCACCCTCATCACACCCAGTGCAAATGTTAACATAAACTGATTAAGGGTAGAACTACAACAGGTCCTGGAAACTCTCACCCTATAAGCCAGACCAATGTTATCCGGAAGGCTATGGAGCACAGCATTATGGAACTCGTTAACAGAGACATTATGAACCTGCAAACACTGCAAGATACCCACTTAGGTTCTCTAAAGGCCAGATCATGGCTCCTACACCTAGTAGACTTCAAGCCAGTCAACAAGGCTATAGATGAGGGAGGGGAGGTCAACACAGCCAAGCTATAGCTCACCAGCAATTCATACCCACCCCACATACTGGTATTATACATAACCTCAACAGACTGACCATAAACAATTGTTAGATGATGGCTTGACAACTGACGCACAGATGTAGGACACACACAATAACATTTACAGCCTCCATGTACTATTCTATGCCAGTAACAAGTGGTATTCACCTGCACTCAGTCCTGGGATCACTCCTGTTTGGCATATAGCTTTCTTAGGTACAAGCAAACACAGTAGGGATATGTCTTCCCACGTTTGACAATGCATACTGTGGGCTATACTTTATTCTCCAAATGACACACACATCCTCTAAAAGGCTATCATATAGACAGATACCTAGTGTCAAACTCATGCTGTAAATCTATAAGCCAAAGAAAGCATAGTTATCCACTTTTAGAAAACAAAGTTTCCCCAGAGTACCACATAGGTAGTAGCCCCCAAAATGTGCAATAGGTACTAATGTATACACAGAGCCATGTGTTAAGTCATCTCTCCTTTGATAATCACATTACCAAAGGGTTTTGGAAATCCCTCTGTGGAGCACATAAGCAATAAAGGGTTTGCATGCAGATCCACAGAGGTTGTTGCACACCTATAATGATTAGTCATCTTTGCCAGAGTTTGCTTGCTTTGGAACAGGTTTCAAATATACCTCAAGCATAAACCCTCACTCACACTCTTCAGTAGAAACCATGATGAGTGGATGTGAAACGGAAAACGTAGCCCAGGGATCACTGCAGTGGCTAAGCTTGTCACAAGCATACAGAAGTGACCTAAGGTGTGGAAAGCAGCAGCAAGATCTGGCAAAGATAACAGATGTGTTCATGGAGAAAGCAGAGTACCCACCTATGAAATACTTGAGGTCACATGTATGTATATGGATTTGCCCCACAGCTACCTTACATGTGTAATGCACATACAGTTGTCATTGTGATATGTCATACACTAGAAAAATCAAAACCCACTTAACATTGGCCAACGGTGTCACACACACACACAGTCAGCAAGTACAAGATTCAAACTCTTTCCTAGCTACATTATGATAATGTTGCAGTATGCATTTACATGATGCACTATACACATTCGTGAGATTTCACCTTTCCACAGGTATATTTGTAGGATGTTGACATCATCAGACTTGACAAAGATGAGTATACCACTTTTAAGGGGTGTGAGTAGTCTCCAAAATGGCTTCTCCTCCCCACAAAGACACACACACACAGTAGACAAGTGCAGGATTCAAGCTCTTACCTAACTACAATAGGATACTATAGAAGTATGCATTTACACGATGCGCTATACAGATTACTGAAATTTCACTTTTCCACAGGTATATTTGTAGGATGGTGACATCATGAGACTTGACAAAGATGAGTATACCACTTTTAAGATGTTTGAGTAGTCTCCAAAAAGGTTGCTTTTCCCCAGGGAGATGCACACACTCACACAGTTGGCCAGTGCAGGATTCAAACCCCTACCTAACTATATTATAATACTATAGCCATATGCATTTACACAACATGCTATACACATCAGTGGGATGTTACCTTTCCACAGGTATATTTGTAGGATGGTGACATCATCAGACTTGACAAAGATGAGTATACCACTTTTAAGGTGTGTGAGTAGTCTCCAAAAATGTTGCACCTCCCCCAGGAAGACACACACACAGTTGGCAAATGCAGGATTCAAACTCCTACCTAACTACATTATGATAATGCAGCAGTACGCATTTACACAACACGCTACTGGATTTCATCTTTCCGCGGATATATTTGTAGGATGGTGACATCATGAGATGACAAAGATGAGTATACCACTTTTAAAGGGTGTGAATAGTCTCCAAAAAGGTTGCTCTCTCCCCAGAGAGAGACAGACACAGACACACACACACAGTTGGCAAGTGCGGTGTTCTTAATCCAAACTAAGTACGTCTTTACACTTCAGCAAGCAATATGGAGTTACAGGGTGCAATACAGACATTACTCGCTGACAGTTTGCACAAAGGTATTTTTCACATTTGCTAACCTCAGCAGGCTTATCATACTAGGTGTATTGTGACTGTATTGTATGCATAGGCCATGACCATATCATATATGGGTTGATGCACCACATGCTGGTACATACAGGGTCAAACCTTGAGTAGCATCTTACCTTCACATACATGATACTGCAATATAACAGAAAGATGATAAACTTCAACAATTGGCTGAGCTTCTGGTGTCATTCAAAGGGGATCCAGTCTCTGTCTGCCTCTGACATGATAGCCAAGCCTTGTTGCTTCGCTACAGATGGTTTGCACCTGTCGCTTCTATGCTTCTGAATACTGGCCAAGGTTCTTGCTGTCCCCATATTACCTTTTTTGTCAAGGCTCAAAGGTTCATAGGTTCATAGGTAGGTACTAGGCTATCAGCCCTGGGGCCTATACAAGCACAGCCAAAAAGGTACCCTGGCTTTTGCCACCCAAGAAATGTATTTTCCTGTGCCACTGTTGAGCAGAGACACAGAAGTGATCCCCAGGGTGAATTTCCTATTTCCCATCCAGTCATCAAGATTTTTCTTGAAGAGTGCTAATGAGGAGCTTTGTTTGATATAGATAGGTAGTTTATTCTGGAGTATATGAAGTCTCTGGGACAGGAATCTATCCCTCCGGCATGTTCTGTTTATTGTGGTGACAAGGTTTAGGTCCCTAGAGCATGTAGGTTCATAGGGTCATAGGTAGGTACTAGGCTATCTGCCCAAGGGCATTTATAAGCCTAGCCAGAATGTGTTGGCTTTTGCCTCCCATTTAAATTAGTTCACTGGGCCTCTGTCTAGCAGGGCCACTGAAGTGATCCCAGGGGTAAATTTACAAATTCCCATCCACTCATCAAGATTCCTCTTGAAGAGAGTCTGCGAGGGGCTCTGACTAACATCAACTGGGATTCTATTCCAGAGCGAGGGATGTGTCTGGGACAGGAATCTATCCCTCCAGCCCGTCCTGTTTATTGCTTTGCTGAAGTTTGATTCTCTGTGGCTTTAAGAGATTTGTTTTTCTTGAGGTGGAGCATGCCATTAATTCCGGGTTGGACATGGCCTTATATATCAGGCATAGATCACCTCTGAGCAGGCAGTAAGCAACCGAGTAGAGCTGGAGTTTCTTTAGTCGAGCTGCATAGGGCATCTCTTTGAGGCCCATGATCCTCTTGGTGAGGTACTTCTGTGGTCTTACCAGCTGTTGCATGTGCCAATTAAGGTACATACCAAATGGAGCAGTGTACTCTATTATGGGCCTAATGAGTAATGAGTAGAGGGGCACAATGACCTTTCTTGATCTAGAGGTGCAACTGAAAGTACAAGTTCAGGTCAGACATATGACTAACTTCCAATATATACCTGTCCAACAAAGGAGGAGAGGTAGGAATAGTGCTGATATTAAGACTGTACTAAGGCTAGGAGTAATAAACAAGCGCTGTATGACTCCGCAGCACTTATTTTGAAGGATGCACAAGCCCCATAACAAGTCACACATGTATTAAGCATTGAAGAGCTCATTAAGTCCAATCACAGGACAGCATAATAAACAAAAGTGTAGGGCTAGGGTTAAACTATTTAATGGATGGAGGAGTGCTGCAGTAGTGCATGTGACCGATGTGATGTATGACACAAAGAGTTCAGGCTATCAAGTCATGCTCCTACATGCGATGTAATGCATATCTTGCCTATCTGGCACAAGAGGGGCATCCTACAGCCAT